>NW_024470892.1:514271-703880 GCF_017639515.1 Carcharodon carcharias
CTGGGCAGTACTGGTGGGGTCATGTCTGTCACTGTATAACACTGGTGTACAGAACTGGTGGGGTCGGGTCTGTCACTCTATAGCACTGGGGTCCAGTACTGGTGGGTACAGGTCTGTCACTGTATAACACTGGGGTACAGTACTGGTGGGGACAGGTCTGTCACTGTATAACACTGGGGTACAGTACTGGTGGGCACAGGTCTGTCACTGTATAACACTGGGGTACAGTACTGGTGGGGACTGGTCTGTCACTCTATAACACTGGGGTACAGTACTGGTGGGGACAGGTCTGTCACTGTATTGCACTGGGGTACAGTACTGGTGGGGACGGGTCTGTCACTGTATAACACTGGGGTACAGTACTGGTGGGGACAGGTCTGTCACTGTATAACACTGGGGTACAGTACTGGTGGGTACGGGTCTGTCACTGTATAACACTGGGGTACAGTACTGGTGGGGACAGGTCTGTCACTTTATAACACTGGGGTACAGTACTGGTGGGGACAGGTCTGTCACTGTATAACACTGTGGTACAGTACTGGTGGGGACAGGTCTGTCACTGTATAACAAAGGGGTACACTACTGGTGGGGACAGGTCTGTCACTCTATAACACTGGGGTACAGTACTGGTGGGGACAGGTCTGTCACTGTATAACACTGGGTTACAGTACTGGTGGGGATGGGCCTGTCACTGTATAACACTGGGGTACAGTACTGGTGGGGACAGGTCTGTCACTGTATAACACTGGGGTACAGTACTGGTGGGGACAGGTCTGTCACTGTATAACACTGGGGTACAGTACTGGTGGGGACAGGTCTGTCACTGTATAACACTGGGGTTCAGTAGGGGTGGGGACAGGTCTGTCACTGTATAACACTGGGGTACAGTACTGGTGGGGACAGTACTGTCACTGTATAACACTGGGGTACAGTACTATTGGGGAACGGTCTGTCATTGTATAACACTGGGGTACAGTACTGCTGGGGACGGGTCTGTCATCTTAAAGCACTGGTGTACAGTACTGGTGGGGACTGGTCTCTCACTGTATAACACTGTGGTACAGTCCTGGTGGGGACGGGACTGTCACTGTATAACACTGAGGTACAGTACTGGTGGGGATGTGTCTGTCACTGTATAACACTGGGGTACAGTACTGGTGGGGACAGGTCTGTCACTGTATAACACTGGGGTACAGTACTGGAGGGGACAGGTCTGTCACTGTATAACACTGGGGTACAGTACAGGTGGGGACAGGTCTGTCACTGTATAACACTGGGGTACAGTACTGGTGGGGACGGGTCTGTCACTGTATAACACTGGGGTACAGTACTGGTGGGGACAGGTCTGTCACTGTATAACACTGGGGTACAGTACTGGTGGGGACAGGTCTGTCACTGTATAACAATGTGGTACAGTACAGGTGCGGACAGGTCTGTCACTGTATAACACTGGGGTACAGTACTGGTGGGGACAGGTCTGTCACTGTATAACACTGGGGTACATTACTGGTGGGGACAGGTCTGTCACTGTACAACACTGGGGTACAGTACTGGTGGGGACAGGTCTGTCACTGTATAACACTGGGGTACAGTACTGGTGTGGACAGGTCTGTCACTGTATAACACTGGGGTTCAGTAGGGGTGGGGACAGGTTTGTCACTGTATAACACTGGGGTACAGTACTGGTGGGGACAGGTCTCTCACTGTATAACACGGGTACAGTACTAGTGGGGAAATGTCTGTCACTGTATAACACGGGTACAGTACTATTAGGGACATGTTTGTCACTGTATAACACTGGGGTACAGTACTGGTGTTGACAGGGTCTTCATTGTATAACACTCGTGTAGAGTACTGGTGGGCACAGGGTCTGTCACTGTATTACACCGGGATACAGTACTGGTGGGCCAAGTCTGTCTCTGTATCACGCTGGGGTACAGTACTGGTGGGGACGGGTCTGTCACCGTATATCACTGGATAACAGTAATGGTGGGGAGGGGTCTGTCACTGTATAACATTTGGTTACATTACTGTTGGGGGACAGGTCTGTCACTGTATAACACTGGGGTACAGTACTGGTGGGGACATCTCTTTCACTGTGTAACTTTTGCGTACAGTACCGGTGGGGACAGGTCTGTCACTGTATAACACTGGGGTGCAGTACTGGTGGAGAAGGGTTTGTCACTGTATTACACTGGTGTACAGTACTGGTTGTAACAGGTCTGTCACTATAACTTTTGGGTACAGTACTGTTTTGGGACAAGTCTGTCAATGTATAACACTGGGGTACAGTACTGGTGGGGGCAGGTCTGTCACTGTATAACACTGGGGTACAGTACTGGTGGGGGCAGGTCTGTCACTGTATAACACTGGGGTACAGTACTGGTGGGGAGAGGTTTTTCACTGTATAACACTGGGGTACAGTACTGTTGGGGACAGGTCTGTCACTGTATAACACTGGGGTACAGTACTGGTGGGGACAGGTCTGTCACTGTATAACACTGGGGTACAGTACTGGTGGGGACAGGTCTGTCACTGTATAACACTGGGGTACAGTACTGGTGGGGATGGGTCTGTCAGTGTAAAACACTGGGGTACAGTACTGGTGGGGACAGGTCTGTCACTGTATAACACTGGGGTACTGTGCTGGTGAGGACAAGTCTGTCAATGCATAACACTGGGGTACAATACTGGTGGGGACAGGTCTGTCACTGTATAACACTGGGGTACAGTATTGGTGGGGACAGGTTTGTCAATGTATAACACTGGGGTACAATACTGGTGGGGACAGGTCTGTCTCTGTATATCACTGGGGTACAGTACTGGTGGGGACAGGTCTGTGACTGTATAACACTGGGGTACAGTACTGGTGGGGACAGGTCTGTTACTGTATAAAACTGGGGTACAGTACTGGTTGGGATGGGTCTGTCACTGTATAACACTGGGGTACAGTACTGATGGTGACAGGTCTGTCACTGTATAACACTGGGGTACTGTGCTGGTGAGGACAAGTCTGTCACTGCATAACACTGTGGTACAATACTTCTGGGGACAGGTCTGTCACTGTATAAAACTGGGGTAGAGTATTGGTGGGGACAGGTTTGTCAATGTATCACACTGGGTTGCAATACTGGTGGGGGCAGGTCTGACACTGTATAACACTGGTGTACAATACTGGTGGCGACAGGTCTGTCTCTGTATATCACTGGGGTACAGTACTGGTGGGGACAGGTCTGTCACTGTATAACACTGGGGTACAGTACTGGTGGGGACAGGCCTGTGACTGTATAACACTGGGGTATACTACTGGTGGGGACAGGTCTGTCACTGTATAACACTGGGGTAGAGTACTGGTGGGCACAGGTCTGTCACTGTAAAACACTGGGGTACAGTACTGGTGGGGTCATGTCTGTCACTGTATAACACTGGTGTACAGTACAGGTGGGGTCGGGTCTGTCACTTTATAACATTGGGGTTCAGAAGGGGTGGGGACAGGTCTGTCACTGTATAACACTGGGGTACAGTACTGCTGGGGACAGGTCTGTCACTGTAAAACACTGGGGTACAGTACTGGTGGGGTCATGTCTGTCACTGTATAACACTGGTGTACAGTACTGGTGGGGACAGGTCTGTCACTGTATAACACTGGGGTACAGTACTGGTGGGCACAGGTCTGCCACTGTATAACACTGGGGTACAATACTGGTGGGGACGGGTCTGTCACTGTATAACACTGGGGTAGAGTACTGGTGGGCACAGGTCTGTCACTGTAAAACACTGGGGTACAGTTTTGGTGGGGTCATGTCTGTCACTGTATAACACTGGTGTACAGTACTGGTGGGGTCGGGTCTGTCACTCTATAACACTGGGGTACAGTACTGGTGGGGACAGGTCTGTCACTGTATAAGACTGGGGTAAAGTACTGGTGGGGACAGGTCCGTAACTGTATAACACTGGGGTACAGTACTGGTGGGCACAGGTCTGTCACTGTATGTCACTGGGGTACAGTACTGGTGGGGACTGGTCTGTCACTCTATAACACTGGGGTACAGTACTGGTGTGCACAGGTCTGTCACTGTATAGCACTGGGGTACAGTACTGGTGGGGACGGGTCTGTCACTGTATAACACTGGGGTACAGTGCTGGTGGGGACAGGTCTGTCACTGTATAACACTGGGGTACAGTACTGGTGGGGACGGGTCTGTCACTGTATAACACTGGGGTACAGTACTGGTGGGGACAGGTCTGTCACTGTATAACACTGGGGTACAGTACTGGTGGGGACAGGTCTGTCACTGTATAACACTTTGGTACAGTACTGGTGGGGACAGGTCTGTCACTGTATAACACTGGGGTACAGTACAGGTGGGGACAGGTCTGTGACTGTATAACACTGGTGTACAGTACTGGTGGGGACAGGTCTGTCACTGTATAACACTGGGGTACAGTACTGGTGGGGACAGGTCTGTCACTGTATAACACTGGGGTACAGTACTGGTGGGCAGAGGTCTGTCACTGTATAACACTTGGGGTACAGTACTGGTGGGGATGGGTCTGTCACTCTATAACACTGGGGTACAGTACTGGTGGGGGCAGGTCTGTCAGTGTATAACGCTGGGGTACAGTACTGGTGGGGACAGGTCTGCCACTGTATAACACTGGGGTACAGTACTGGTGGGGACAGGTCTGTCACTGTATAACACTGGGGTAGAGTACTGGTGGGCACAGGTCTGTCACTGTAAAACACTGGGGTACAGTACTGGTGGGGTCATGTCTGTCACTGTATAACACTGGTGTACAGTACTGGTGGGGTCGGGTCTGTCACTCTATAACACTGGGGTAAAGTACTGGTGGGGACAGGTCTGTCACTGTATAACACTGGGGTACAGTACTGGTGGGCACAGGTCTGTCACTGTATAACACTGGGGTACAGTACTGTTGGGGACGGGTCTGTCACTCTATAACACTGGGGTACAGTACTGGTGGGCACAGGTCTGTCACTGTATAGCACTGGGGTACAGTACTGGTGGGGACGGGTCTGTCACTGTATAACACTGGGGTACAGTACTGGTGGGGACAGGTCTGTCACTGTATAACACTGGGGTACAGTACTGGTGGGGACAGGTCTGTCACTGTATAACACTGGGGTACAGTACTGGTGGGGACAGGACTGTCACTGTATAACACTGGGGTACAGTACTGGTGGGGACAGGTCTGTCACTGTATAACACTGGGGTTCAGTAGGGGTGGGGACAGGTCTGTCACTGTATAACACTGGGGTACAGTACTGGTGGGGACAGGTCTGTCACTGTATAACACTGGGGTACAGTGCCGTTGGGGACAGATCTGTCACTGTATAACACTGGGGTACAGTACTGGTGGGGACAGGTCTGTCACTGTATAACACTGGGGTACAGTGCCGTTGGGGACAGTGCTGTCACTATATAACACTGGGGTACAGTACTGGTGGGGACAGGTCTGTCACTGTATAACACTGGGGTACAGTGCCGTTGGGGACAGATCTGTCACTGTATAACACTGGGGTACAGTACTGGTGGGGACAGGTCTGTCACTGTATAACACTGGGGTACAGTGCCGTTGGGGACAGATCTGTCACTGTATAACACTGGGGTACAGTACTGCTGGGGGCAGGTCTGTCACTGTAAAACACTGGGGTACAGTACTGGTGGGGTCATGTCTGTCACTGTATAACACTGGGGTACAGTACTGGTGGTGTCGGGTCTGTCACTCTATAACACTGTGGTACAGTACTGGTGGGGACAGGTCTGTCACTGTATAACACTGGGGTACAGTACTGGTGGGCACAGGTCTGCCACTGTATAACACTGGGCTACAGTACTGGTGGGGACGGGTCTGTCACTGTATAACACTGTGGTAGAGTACTGGTGGGCACAGGTCTGTCACTGTAAAACACTGGGGTACAGTACTGGTGGGGTCATGTCTGTCACTGTATAACACTGGTGTACAGAACGGGTGGGGTCGGGTCTGTCACTCTATAGCACTGGGGTCCAGTACTGGTGGGGACAGGTCTGTCACTGTATAACACTGGGGTCCAGTACTGGTGGGGACAGGTCTGTCACTGTATAACACTGGGGTACAGTACTGGTGGGCACAGGTCTGTCACTGTATAACACTGGGGTACAGTACTGGTGGGGACTGGTCTGTCACTCTATAACACTGGGGTACAGTACTGGTGGGGACAGGTCTGTCACTGTATAGCACTGGGGTACAGTACTGTTGGGGACGGGTCTGTCACTGTATAACACTGGGGTACAGTACTGGTGGGGACAGGTCTGTCACTGTATAACACTGGGGTACAGTACTGGTGGGTACGGGTCTGTCACTGTATAACACTGGGGTACAGTACAGGTGGGGACAGGTCTGTCACTTTATAACACTGGGGTACAGTACTGGTGGGGAAAGGTCTGTCACTGTATAACACTGTGGTACAGTACTGGTGGGGACAGGTCTGTCACTGTATAACACAGGGGTACACTACTGGTGGGGACAGGTCTGTCACTGTATAACACTGGGGTACAGTACTGGTGGGGACAGGTCTGTCACTGTATAACACTGGGGTACAGTACTGGTGGGGACAGGTCTGTCACTGTATAACACTGGGGTTCAATAGGGGTGGGGACAGGTCTGTCACTGTATAACACTGGGGTACAGTACTATTGGGGAAAGGTCTGTCATTGTATAACACTGTTGTACAGTACTGCTGGGGACGGGTCTGTCATCTTAAAGCACTGGTGTACAGTACTGGTGGGGACAGGTCTCTCACTGTATAACACTGTGGTACAGTACTGGTGGGGACGGGACTGTCACTGTATAACACTGAGGTACAGTACTGGTGGGGATGTGTCTGTCACTGTATAACACTGGGGTACAGTACTGGTGGGGACAGGTCTGTCACTGTATAACACTGGGATACAGTACTGGTGGGGACAGGTCTGTCACTGTATAACACTGGGGTACAGTACAGGTGGGGACAGGTCTGTCACTGTCTAACACTGGGGTACAGTACTGGTGGGGACAGGTCTGTCACTGTATAACACTGGGGTACAGTACTGGTGGGGACAGGTCTGTCACTATATAACAATGTGGTACAGTACTGGTGGGGACAGTTCTGTCACTGTATAACACTGGGGTACAGTACAGGTGGGGACAGGTCTGTCACTGTATAACACTGGGGTACAGTACAGGTGGTGACAGGTCTGTCACTGTATAACACTGGGGTACAGTACTGGTGGGGACAGGTCTGTCACTGTATAACACTGGGGTACATTACTGGTGGGGACAGGTCTGTCACTGTATAACACTGGGGTACAGTACTGGTGGGGACAGGTCTGTCACTGTATAACACTGGGGTACAGTACTGGTGTGTACAGGTCTGTCACTGTATAACACTGGGGTTCAGTAGGGGTGGGGACAGGTCTGTCACTGTATAACACTGGGGTACAGTACTGGTGGGGACAGGTCTCTCACTGTATAACACGGGTACAGTACTAGTGGGGAAATATCTGTCACTGTATAACATGGGTATAGTACTATTAGGGACATGTTTGTCACTGTATAACACTGGGGTACAGTACTGGTGTTGACAGGGTCTTCATTGTATAACACTCGTGTAGAGTACTGGTGGGCACAGGGTCTGTCACTGTATTACACCGGGATACAGTACTGGTGGGGCAAGTCTGTCTCTGTATCACGCTGGGGTACAGTACTGGTGGGGACGGGTCTGTCACCGTATATCACTGGATAACAATAATGGTGGGGAGGGGTCTGTCACTGTATAACATTTGGGTACATTACTGTTGGGGGACAGGTCTGTCACTGTATAACACTGGGGTACAGTACTGGTGGGGACATCTCTTTCACTGTGTAACTTTTGCGTACAGTACTGCTGGGGACAGGTCTGTCACTGTATAACACTGGGGTGCAGTACTGGTGGAGAAGGGTTTGTCACTGTATTACACTGGTGTACAGTACTGGTTGTAACAGGTCTGTCACTATAACATTTGGGTACAGTACTGTTTTGGGACAAGTCTGTCAATGTATAACACTGGGGTACAGTACTGGTGGGGGCAGGTCTGTCACTGTATAACACTGGGGTACAGTACTGGTGGGGGCAGGTCTGTCACTGTATAACACTGGGGTACAGTACTGGTGGGGAGAGGTTTTTCACTGTATAACACTGGGGTACAGTACTGTTGGGGACAGGTCTGTCACTGTAAAACACTGGGGTACAGTACTGGTGGGGACAGGTCTGTCACTGTATAACACTGGGGTACAGTACTGGTGGGGACAGGTCTGTCACTGTATAACACTGGGGTACAGTACTGGTGGGGATGGGTCTGTCACTGTAAAACACTGGGGTACAGTACTGGTGGGGAGAGGTCTGTCACTGTATAACACTGGGGTACTGTGCTGGTGAGGACAAGTCTGTCAATGCATAACACTGGGGTACAATACTGGTGGGGACAGGTCTGTCACTGTATAACACTGGGGTACAGTATTGGTGGGGACAGGTTTGTCAATGTATCACACTGGGTTACAATACTGGTGGGGGCAGGTCTGACACTGTATAACACTGGGGTACAATACTGGTGGGGACAGGTCTGTCTCTGTATATCACTGGGGTACATTACTGGTGGGGACAGATCTGTCACTGTATAACACTGGGGTACAGTACTGGTGGGGACAGGTCTGTTACTGTATAACACTGGGGTACAGTACTGGTTGGGATGGGTCTGTCACTGTATAACACTGCGGTACAGTACTGATGGTGACAGGTCTGTCACTGTATAACACTGGGGTACTGTGCTGGTGAGGACAAGTCTGTCCCTGCATAACACTGTGGTACAATACTGGTGGGGACAGGTCTGTCACTCTACAACACTGGGGTAGAGTATTGGTGGGGACAGGTTTGTCAATGTATCACACTGGGTTACAATACTGGTGGGGGCAGGTCTGACACTGTATAACACTGGGGTACAATACTGGTGGGGACAGGTCTGTCTCTGTATATCACTGGGGTACAGTACTGCTGGGGACAGGTCTGTCACTGTATAACACTGGGGTACAGTATTGGTGCGGACAGGTTTGTCAATGTATCACACTGGCTTACAATACTGGAAGGGGGCAGGTCTGACACTGTATAACACTGGGGTACAATACTGGTGGGGACAGGTCTGTCTCTGTATATCACTGGGGTACATTACTGGTGGGGACAGGTCTGTGACTGTATAACACTGGGGTACAGTACTGGTGGGGACAGGTCTGTTACTGTATAACACTGGGGTACAGTACTGGTTGGGATGGGTCTGTCACTGTATAACACTGCGGTACAGTACTGATGGTGACAGGTCTGTCACTGTATAACACTGGGGTACTGTGCTGGTGAGGACAAGTCTGTCACTGCATAACACTGTGGTACCATACTGGTGGGGACAGGTCTGTCACTGTATAACACTGGGGTAGAGTATTGGTGGGGACAGGTTTGTCAATGTATCACACTGGGTTACAATACTGGTGGGGGCAGGTCTGACACTGTATAACACTGGTGTACAGTACTGGTGGGGACAGGTCTGTCACTGTATAACACTGGGGTACAGTACTGGTGGGCACAGGTCTGCCACTGTATAACACTGGGGTACAATACTGGTGGGGACGGGTCTGTCACTGTATAACACTGGGGTAGAGTACTGGTGGGCACAGGTCTGTCACTGTAAAACACTGGGGTACAGTACTGGTGGGGTCATGTCTGTCACTGTATAACACTGGTGTACAGTACTGGTGGGGTCGGGTCTGTCACTGTATAACACTGGGGTACAGTACTGGTGGGGACAGGTCTGTCACTGTATAAGACAGGGGTACAGTACTGGTGGGGACAGGTCCGTAACTGTATAACACTGGGGTACAGTACTGGTGGGCACAGGTCTGTCACTGTATGTCACTGGGGTACAGTACTGGTGGAGACGGGTCTGTCACTCTATAACACTGGGGTACAGTACTGGTGGGCACAGGTCTGTCACTGTATAGCACTGGGGTACAGTACTGGTGGGGACGGGTCTGTCACTGTATATCACTGGGGTACAGTACTGGTGGGGACAGGTCTGTCACTGTATAACACTGGGGTACAGTACTGGTGGGGACGGGTCTGTCACTGTATAACACTGGGGTACAGTACTGGTGGGGACAGGTCTGTCACTGTATAACACTGGGCTACAGTACTGGTGGGGACAGGTCTGTCACTGTATAACACTTTGGTACAGTACTGGTGGGGACAGGTCTGTCACTGTATAACACTGGGGTACAGTACAGGTGGGGACAGGTCTGTGACTGTATAACACTGGGGTACAGTACTGGTGGGGACAGGTCTGTCACTGTATAACACTGGGGTACAGTACTGGTGGGGACAGGTCTGTCACTGTATAACACTGGGGTACAGTACTGGTGGGGACAGGTCTGTCACTGTATAACACTTGGGGTACAGTACTGGTTGGGACGGGTCTGTCACTCTATAACACTGGGGTACAGTACTGGTGGGCACAGGTCTGTCACTGTATAGCACTGGGGTACAGTACTGGTGGGGACGGGTCTGTCACTGTATAACACTGGGGTACAGTACTGGTGGGGACAGGTCTGTCACTGTATAACACTGGGGTACAGTACTGGTGGGGACGTGTCTGTAACTGTATAACACTGGGTTACTGTACTGGTGGGGACAGATCTGTCATTGTATAACACTGGGGTACAGTACTGGTGGGGACAGGTCTGTCACTATATAACACTGTGGTACAGTACTGGTGGGGACAGGTCTGTCACTGTATAACACTGGGGTACAGTACAGGTGGGGACAGGTCTGTCACTGTATAACACTGGGGTACAGTACTGGTGGGTACAGGTCTGTCACTGTATAACACTGGGGTACAGTACTGGTGGGGATGGGTCTGTCACTGTATAACACTGGGGTACAGTACTGGTGGGGACAGGTCTGACACTGTGTAACACTGTGGTACAGTACTGGTTGGGACAATCTGTAACTGTATAACACTGGGGTACAGTACTGGTGGGGACAGGTCTGTCACTGTATAACACTGTGGTTCAGTAGTGGTGGGGACAGGTCTGTCACTGCATAACACTGGGGTACAGTACTGGTGGGGACAGGTCTCTCACTGTATAACACTGGGGTACAGTACTGGTGGGGACGGGACTGTCACTGTATAACACTGGGGTACAGTACTGGTGGGGATGTGTCTGTCACTGTAAAACACTGGAGTACAGTACTGGTGGGGACAGGTCTGTCACTGTATAACACTGGGGTACAGTACTGGTGGGGACAGGTCTGTCACTGTATAACACTGGGGTACAGTACTGGTGGGGACAGGTCTGTCACTGTATAACACTGGGGTACAGTACAGGTGGGGAAAGGTCTGTCAGTGTATAACACTGGGGTACAGTACTGGTGGGGACGGGTCTGTCACTGTATAACACTGGGGTACAGTACTGGTGGGGACAGGTCTGTCACTGTATAACACTGGGGTACAGTACTGGTGGGGACAGGTCTGTCACTGTATAACACTGTGGTACAGTACTGGAGGGGACGGGTCTGTCACTGTATAACACTGGGGTACAGTACAGGTGGGGACAGGTCTGTCACTGTATAACACTGGGGTACAGTATTGGTGGGGACAGGTCTGTCACTGTATAACACTGGGGTACAGTACTGGTGGGGACAGGTCTGTCACTGTATAACACTGGGGTTCAGTAGGGGTGAGGACAGGTCTGTCACTGTATAACACTGTGGTACAGTACTGGTGGGGACAGGTCTGTCACTGTATAACACTGGGGTACAGTACTGGTGGGGACGGGTCTGTCATTGTATAAAACTGGGGTACAGTACTGGTGGGGACGGGTCTGTCATTGTATAACACTGGGGTACAGTACTGGTGGGGACATGTCTGTCACTGTGTACCACTGGGGTACAGTGCCGTTGTGGACAGATCTGTCACTGTATAACACTGGGGTACAGTACAGGTGGGGACAGATCTGTCACTGTATAACACTGGGGTACAGTACTGGTGGGGACAGGTCTGTCACTGTATAACACTGGGGTACAGTACTGGTGGGCACAGGTCTGTCACTGTATAACACTTGGGGTACAGTACTGGTGGGGACGGGTCTGTCACTCTATAACACTGGGGTACAGTACTGGTGGGCACAGGTCTGTCACTGTATAGCACTATGGTACAGTACTGGTGGGGACAGGTCTGTCACTTTATAACATTGGGGTTCAGAAGGGGTGGGGACAGGTCTGTCACTGTATAACACTGGGGTACAGTGCTGCTGGGGACAGGTCTGTCACTGTAAAACACTGGGGTACAGTACTGGTGGGGTCATGTCTGTCACTGTATAACACTGGTGTACAGTACTGGTGGGGACAGGTCTGTCACTGTATAACACTGGGGTACAGTACTGGTGGGCACAGGTCTGCCACTGTATAACACTGGGGTACAATACTGGTGGGGACGGGTCTGTCACTGTATAACACTGGGGTAGAGTACTGGTGGGCACAGGTCTGTCACTGTAAAACACTGGGGTACAGTACTGGTGGGGTCATGTCTGTCACTGTATAACACTGGTGTACAGTACTGGTGGGGTCGGGTCTGTCACTCTATAACACTGGGGTACAGTACTGGTGGGGACAGGTCTGTCACTGTATAAGACTGGGGTACAGTACTGGTGGGGACAGGTCCGTAACTGTATAACACTGGGGTACAGTACTGGTGGGCACAGGTCTGTCACTGTATGTCACTGGGGTACAGTACTGGTGGGGACGGGTCTGTCACTCTATAACACTGGGGTACAGTACTGGTGGGCACAGGTCTGTCACTGTATAGCACTGGGGTACAGTACTGGTGGGGACGGGTCTGTCACTGTATAACACTGGGGTACAGTACTGGTGGGGACAGGTCTGTCACTGTATAACATTGGGGTACAGTACTGGTGGGGACGGGTCTGTCACTGTATAACACTGGGGTACAGTACTGGTGGGGACAGGACTGTCACTGTATAACACTGGGGTACAGTACTGGTGGGGACAGGTCTGTCACTGTATAACACTTTGGTACAGTACTGGTGGGGACAGGTCTGTCACTGTATAACACTGGGGTACAGTACAGGTGGGGACAGGTCTGTGACTGTATAACACTGGGGTACAGTACTGGTGGGGACAGGTCTGTCACTGTATAACACTGGGGTACAGTACTGGTGGGGACAGGTCTGTCACTGTATAACACTGGGGTACAGTACTGGTGGGCACAGGTCTGTCACTGTATAACACTTGGGGTACAGTACTGGTGGGGACGGGTCTGTCACTCTATAACACTGGGGTACAGTACTGGTGGGCACAGGTCTGTCACTGTATAGCACTGGGGTACAGTACTGGTAGGGACGGGTCTGTCACTGTATAACACTGGGGTACAGTACTGGTGGGGACAGGTCTGTCACTGTATAACACTGGGGTACAGTACTGGTGGGGACGTGTCTGTCACTGTATAACACTGGGGTACAGTACTGGTGGGGACAGATCTGTCATTGTATAACACTGGGGTACAGTACTGGTGGGGACAGGTCTGTCACTATATAACACTGTGGTACAGTACTGGTGGGGACAGGTCTGTCACTGTATAACACTGGGGTACAGTACAGGTGGGGACAGGTCTGTCACTGTATAACACCGGGGTACAGTACTGGTGGGTACAGGTCTGTCACTGTATAACACTGGGGTACAGTACTGGTGGGGATGGGTCTGTCACTGTATAACACTGGGGTAGGGTACTGGTGGGGACAGGTCTGAAACTGTGTAACACTGGGGGACAGTACTGGTTGGGACAAGTCTGTAACTGTATAACACTGGGGTACAGTACTGGTGGGGACAGGTCTGTCACTGTATAACACTGTGGTTCAGTAGTGGTGGGGACAGGTCTGTCACTGCATAACACTGGGGTACAGTACTGGTGGGGACAGGTCTCTCACTGTATAACACTGGGGTACAGTACTGGTGGGGACGGGACTGTCACTGTATAACACTGGGGTACAGTACTGGTGGGGATGTGTCTGTCACTGTAAAACACTGGAGTACAGTACTGGTGGGGACAGGTCTGTCACTGTATAACACTGGGGTACAGTACTGGTGGGGACAGGTCTGTCACTGTATAACACTGGGGTACAGTACAGGTGGGGACAGGTCTGTCAGTGTATAACAATGGGGTACAGTACCGGTGGGGACGGGTCTGTCACTGTATAACACTGGGGTACAGTACTGGTGGGGACAGGTCTGTCACTGTATAGCACTGGGGTACAGTACTGGTGGGGACATGTCTGTCACTGTATAACACTGTGGTACAGTACTGGAGGGGACGGGTCTGTCACTGTATAACACTGGGGTACAGTACAGGTGGGGACAGGTCTGTCACTGTATAACACTGGGGTACAGTATTGGTGGGGACAGGTCTGTCACTGTATAACACTGGGGTACAGTACTGGTGGGGACAGGTCTGTCACTGTATAACACTGAGGTACAGTACTGGTGGGGACAGGTCTGTCACTGTATAACACTGGGGTACAGTACTGGTGGGGACAGGACTGTCACTGTATAACACTGGGGTACAGTACTGGTGGGGACAGGTCTGTCACTGTATAACACTGGGGTTCAGTAGGGGTGGGGACAGGTCTGTCACTGTATAACACTGTGGTACAGTACTGGTGGGGACAGGTCTGTCACTGTATAACACTGGGGTACAGTACTGGTGGGGACGGGTCTGTCATTGTATAAAACTGGGGTACAGTACTGGTGGGGACGGGTCTGTCATTGTATAACACTGGGGTACAGTACTGGTGGGGACATGTCTGTCACTGTGTACCACTGGGGTACAGTGCCGTTGTGGACAGATCTGTCACTGTATAACACTGGGGTACAGTACAGGTGGGGACAGGTCTGTCACTGTATAACACTGGGGTACAGTACTGGTGGGGACAGGGCTGTCATTGTATAACACTGGGGTACAGTACTGGTGGGGACAGGTCTGTCACTGTATAACACTGGGGTACAGTACTGGTGGGCACAGGTCTGTCACTGTATATCACTTGGGGTACAGTACTGGTGGGGACGGGTCTGTCACTCTATAACACTGGGGTACAGTACTGGTGGGCACAGGTCTGTCACTGTATAGCACTGGGGTACAGTACTGGTGGGGTCATGTCTGTCACTGTATAACACTGGGGTACAGTACTGGTGGGGACAGGTCTGGCACTGTATAACACTGGGGTACAGTACTGGTGGGGACGGGTCTGTCACTGTATAACACTGGGGTACAGTACTGGTGGGGACAGATCTGTCACTGTATAACACTGGGGTACAGTACTGGTGGGGACAGGTCTGTCACTATATAACACTGTGGTACAGTACTGGTGGGGACAGGTCTGTCACTGTATAACACTGGGGTACAGTACAGGTGGGGACAGGTCTGTCACTGTATAACACTGGGGTACAGTACTGGTAGGGACAGGTCTGTCACTGTATAACACTGGGGTACAGTACTGGTGGGGATGGGTCTGTCACTGTATAACACTGGGGTACAGTACTGGTGGAGACAGGTCTGTCACTGTATAACACTGGGGTACAGTACTGGTGGGGACAGGTCTGTCACTGTATAACACTGGGGTACAGTACTGGTGGGGACAGGTCTGTCACTGTATAACACTGGGGTTCAGTAGGGGTGGGGACAGGTCTGTCACTGCATAACACTGGGGTACAGTACTGGTGGGGACAGGTCTGCCACTGTATAACACTGGGGTACAGTACTATTGGGGACAGGTCTGTCATTGTATAACACTGGGGTACAGTACTGCTGGGGAAGGGTCTGTCATCTTAAAGCACTGGGGTACAGTACTGGTGGGGACAGGTCTCTCACTGTATAACACTGGGGTACAGTACTGGTGGGGACGGGACTGTCATTGTATAACACTGGGGTACAGTACTGGTGGGGATGTGTCTGTCACTGTAAAACACTGGAGTACAGTACTGGTGGGGACAGCTCTGTCACTGTATAACACTGGGGTACAGTACTGGTGGGGACAGGTCTGTCATTGTATAACACTGGGGTACAGTACAGGTGGGGACAGGTCTGTCACTGTATAACACTGGGGTACAGTACTGGTGGGGACGGGTCTGTCACTGTATAACACTGGGGTACAGTACTGGTGGGGACAGGTCTGTCACTGTATAACACTGGGGTACAGTACTGGTGGGGACAGGTCTGTCACTGTATAACACTGGGGTACAGTACTGGTGGGGACATGTCTGTCACTGTATAACACTGGGGTACAGTACTGGTGGGGACAGGTCTGTCACTGTATAACTCAGGGGTACAGTACTGGTGGGTACAGGTCTGTCACTGTATAACACTGGGGTACAGTACTGGTGGGGACAGGTCTGTCACTGTATAACACTGGGGTTCAGTAGGGGTGGGGAGAGGTCTGTCACTGTATAACACTGGGGTACATTACTGGTGGGGACAGGTCTGTCACTGTATAACACTGGGGTACAGTACTGGTGGGGACGGGTCTGTCATTGTATAAAACTCGGGTACAGTACTGGTGGGGACGGGTCTGTCATTGTATAACACTGGGGTACAGTACTGGTGGGGACATGTCTGTCACTGTGTAACACTGGGGTACAGTGCCGTTGGGGACAGATCTGTCACTGTATAACACTGGGGTACAGTACTGGTGGGGACAGGTCTGTCACTGTATAACACTGGGGTACAGTGCCGTTGGGGACAGTGCTGTCACTATATAACACTGGGATACAGTACTGGTGGGGACAGGTCTGTCTCTGTATAACACTGGGGTACAGTACTGGTGGAGACAGGTCTGTCACTGTATAACACTGTGGTACAGTGCCGTTGGGGACAGATCTGTCACTGTATAACACTGGGGTACATTACTGCTGGGGACAGGTCTGTCACTGTAAAACACTGGGGTACAGTACTGGTGGGGTCATGTCTGTCACTGTATAACACTTGGGGTACAGTACTGGTGGGGACGGGTCTGTCACTCTATAACACTGGGGTACAGTACTGGTGGGCACAGGTCTGTCACTGTATAGCACTGGGGTACAGTACTGGTGGGGACGGGTCTGTCACTGTATAACACTGGGGTACAGTACTGGTGGGGACAGGTCTGTCACTGTATAACACTGGGGTACAGTACTGGTGGGGACGGGTCTGTCACTGTATAACACTGGGGTACAGTACTGGTGGGGACAGATCTGTCACTGTATAACACTGGGGTACAGTACTGGTGGGGACAGGTCTGTCACTATATAACACTGTGGTACAGTTCTGGTGGGGACAGGTCTGTCACTGTATAACACTGGGGTACAGTACAGGTGGGGACAGGTCTGTCACTGTACAACACTGGGGTACAGTACTGGTGGGGACAGGTCTGTCTCTGTATAACACTGGGGTACAGTACTGGTGGGGATGGGTCTGTCACTGTATAACACTGGGGTACAGTACTGGTGGGGACAGGTCTGTCACTGTATAACACTGGGGTACAGTACTGGTGGGGACAGGACTGTCACTGTATAACACTGGGGTACAGTACTGGTGGGGACAGGTCTGTCACTGTATAACACTGGGGTTCAGTAGGGGTGGGGACAGGTCTGTCACTGTATAACACTGTGGTACAGTACTGGTGGGGACAGGTCTGTCACTGTATAACACTGGGGTACAGTACTGGTGGGGACGGGTCTGTCATTGTATAAAACTGGGGTACAGTACTGGTGGGGACGGGTCTGTCATTGTATAACACTGGGGTACAGTACTGGTGGGGACATGTCTGTCACTGTGTACCACTGGGGTACAGTGCCGTTGTGGACAGATCTGTCACTGTATAACACTGGGGTACAGTACAGGTGGGGACAGGTCTGTCACTGTATAACACTGGGGTACAGTACTGGTGGGGACAGGGCTGTCATTGTATAACACTGGGGTACAGTACTGGTGGGGAGAGGTCTGTCACTGTATAACACTGGGGTACAGTACTGGTGGGCACAGGTCTGTCACTGTATATCACTTGGGGTACAGTACTGGTGGGGACGGGTCTGTCACTCTATAACACTGGGGTACAGTACTGGTGGGCACAGGTCTGTCACTGTATAGCACTGGGGTACAGTACTGGTGGGGTCATGTCTGTCACTGTATAACACTGGGGTACAGTACTGGTGGGGACAGGTCTGGCACTGTATAACACTGGGGTACAGTACTGGTGGGGACGGGTCTGTCACTGTATAACACTGGGGTACAGTACTGGTGGGGACAGATCTGTCACTGTATAACACTGGGGTACAGTACTGGTGGGGACAGGTCTGTCACTATATAACACTGTGGTACAGGACTGGTCGGGAAAGGTCTGTCACTGTATAACACTGGGGTACAGTACAGGTGGGGACAGGTCTGTCACTGTATAACACTGGGGTACAGTACTGGTAGGGACAGGTCTGTCACTGTATAACACTGGGGTACAGTACTGGTGGGGATGGGTCTGTCACTGTATAACACTGGGGTACAGTACTGGTGGAGACAGGTCTGTCACTCTATAACACTGGGGTACAGTACTGGTGGGGACAGGTCTGTCACTGTATAACACTGGGGTACAGTACTGGTGGGGACAGGTCTGTCACTGTATAACACTGGGGTTCAGTAGGGGTGGGGACAGGTCTGTCACTGCATAACACTGGGGTACAGTACTGGTGGGGACAGGTCTGCCACTGTATAACACTGGGGTACAGTACTATTGGGGACAGGTCTGTCATTGTATAACACTGGGGTACAGTACTGCTGGGGACGGGTCTGTCATCTTAAAGCACTGGGGTACAGTACTGGTGGGGACAGGTCTCTCACTGTATAACACTGGGGTACAGTACTGGTGGGGACGGGACTGTCATTGTATAACACTGGGGTACAGTACTGGTGGGGATGTGTCTGTCACTGTAAAACACTAGAGTACAGTACTGGTGGGGACAGGTCTGTCATTGTGTAACACTGGGGTACAGTGCCGTTGGGGACAGATCTGTCACTGTATAACACTGGGGTACAGTACTGGTGGGGACAGGTCTGTCACTGTATAACACTGGGGTACAGTGCCGTTGGGGACAGTGCTGTCACTATATAACACTGGGATACAGTACTGGTGGGGACAGGTCTGTCACTTTATAACACTGTGGTACAGTGCCGTTGGGGACAGATCTGTCACTGTATAACACTGGGGTACATTACTGCTGGGGACAGGTCTGTCACTGTAAAACACTGGGGTACAGTACTGGTGGGGTCATGTCTGTCACTGTATAACACTTGGGGTACAGTACTGGTGGGGACGGGTCTGTCACTCTATAACACTGGGGTACAGTACTGGTGGGCACAGGTCTGTCACTGTATAGCACTGGGGTACAGTACTGGTGGGGACGGGTCTGTCACTGTATAACACTGGGGTACAGTACTGGTGGGGACCGGTCTGTCACTGTATAACACTGGGGTACAGTACTGGTGGGGACGGGTCTGTCATTGTATAACACTGGGGTACAGTACTGGTGGGGACAGATCTGTCACTGTATAACACTGGGGTACAGTACTGGTGGGGACAGGTCTGTCACTATATAACACTGTGGTACAGTTCTGGTGGGGACAGGTCTGTCACTTTATAACACTGGGGTACAGTACAGGTGGGGACAGGTCTGTCACTGTACAACACTGGGGTACAGTACTGGTGGGGAGAGGTCTGTCTCTGTATAACACTGGGGTACAGTACTGGTGGGGATGGGTCTGTCACTGTATAACACTGGGGTACAGTACTGGTGGGGACAGGTCTGTCACTGTATAACACTGGGTTACAGTACTGGTGGGGACAGGTCTGTCACTGTATAACACTGGGGTTCAGTAGGGGTGGGGACAGGTCTGTCACTGCATAACACTGGGGTACAGTACTGGTGGGGACAGGTCTGTCACTGTATAACACTGGGGTACAGTACTATTGGGGACAGGTCTGTCATTGTATAACACTGGGGTACAGTACTGCTGGGGACGGGTCTGTCATCTTAAAGCATTGGGGTACAGTACTGGTGGGGACAGGTCTCTCACTGTATAACACTGGGGTACAGTACTGGTGGGGACGGGACTGTCACTGTATAACACTGGGGTACAGTACTGGTGGGGATGTGTCTGTCACTGTAAAACACTGGAGAACAGTACTGGTGGGGACAGGTCTGTCACTGTAAAAAACTGGGGTACAGTACTGGTGGGGACAGGTCTGTCACTGTATAAAACTGGGGTACAGTACAGGTTGGGACAGGTCTGTCAGTGTATAACACTGGGGTACAGTACTGGTGGGGACGGGTCTGTCACTGTATAACACTGGGGTACAGTACTGGTGGGGACAGGTCTGTCACTGTATAACACTGGGGTACAGTACTGGTGGGGACAGGTCTGTCACTGTATAACACTGTGGTACAGTACTGGAGGGGAGAGGTCTGTCACTGTATAACACTGGGCTACAGTACAGGTGGGGACATGTCTGTCACTGTATAACACTGGGGTACAGTACTGGTGGGGACAGGTCTGCCACTGTATAACACTGAGGTACTTTACTGGTGGGGACAGGCTGTCACTGTATAACACTGGGGTACAGTACTGGTGGGGACAGGTCTGTCACTGTATAACACTGGGGTACAGTACTGGTGGGGACAGGACTGTCACTGTATAACACTGGGGTACAGTACTGGTGGGGACAGGTCTGTCACTGTATAACACTGGGGTACAGTACTGGTGGGGATGGTCTGTCACTGTATAACACTGGGGTACAGTACTGGTGGGGACAGGTCTGTCACTGTATAACACTGGGGTACAGTACTGGTGGGGACAGGTCTGTCACTGTATAACACTGGGGTTCAGTACTATTGGGGACAGGTCTGTCATTGTATAACACTGGGGTACAGTACTGCTGGGGACGGGTCTGTCATCTTAAAGCACTGGGGTACAGTACTGGTGGGGACAGGTCTCTCACTGTATAACACTGGGGTACAGTACTGGTGGGGATGGGACTGTCACTGTATAACAGTGGGGTACAGTACTGGTGGGGATGTGTCTGTCACTGTAAAACACTGGAGTACAGTACTGGTGGGGACAGGTCTGTCACTGTATAACACTGGGGTACAGTACTGGTGGGGACAGGTCTGTCAATGTATAACACTGGCGTACAGTACAGGTGGGGACAGGTCTGTCAGTGTATAACACTGGGGTACAGTACTGGTGGGGATGGGTCTGTCACTGTATAACAACGGGGTACAGTACTGGTGGGGACAGGTCTGTCACTGTATAACACTGTGGTACAGTACTGGATGGGAGAGGTCTGTCACTGTATAACACTGGGGTACAGTACAGGTGGGGACAGGTCTGTCACTGTATAACACTGGGTACAGTACTGGTGGGGACAGTTCTGTCACTGTATAACACTGGGGTACAGTACTGGTGGGGACAGGTCTGTCACTGTATAACACTGGGGTACAGTACTGGTGGGGATGGTCTGTCACTGTATAACACTGGGGTACAGTACTGGTGGGGACAGGTCTGTCACTGTATAACACTGGGGTACAGTACTGGTGGGGACAGGTCTGTCACTGTATAACACTGGTGTTCAGTAGGGGTGGGGACAGGTCTGTCACTGCATAACACTGGGGTACAGTACTGGTGGGGACAGGTCTGTCACTGTATAACACTGGGGTTCAGTACTATTGGGGACAGGTCTGTCATTGTATAACACTGGGGTACAGTACTGCTGGGGACGGGTCTGTCATCTTAAAGCACTGGGGTACAGTACTGGTGGGGACAGGTCTCTCACTGTATAACACTGGGGTACAGTACTGGTGGGGATGGGACTGTCACTGTATAACACTGGTGTACATTACTGGTGGGGATGTGTCTGTCACTGTAAAACACTGGAGTACAGTACTGGTGGGGACAGGTCTGTCACTGTATAACACTGGGGTACAGTACTGGTGGGGACAGGTCTGTCACTGTATAACACTGGGGTACAGTACAGGTGGGGACAGGTCTGTCAGTGTATAACACTGGGGTACAGTACTGGTGGGGATGGGTCTGTCACTGTATAACAACGGGGTACAGTACTGGTGGAGACAGGTCTGTCACTGTATAACACTGTGGTACAGTACTGGAGGGGAGAGGTCTGTCACTGTATAACACTGGGGTACAGTACAGGTGGGGACAGGTCTGTCACTGTATAACGCTGGGTACAGTACTGGTGGGGACAGTTCTGTCACTGTATAACACTGGGGTACAGTACTGGTGGGGACAGGTCTGTCACTGTATAACACTGGGGTACAGTACTGGTGGGGACAGGTCTGTCACTGTATAACACTGGGGTACAGTACTGGTGGGGTCGGGTCTGTCACTGTATAAAACTGGGGTACAGTACTGGTGGGGACGTGTCTGTCATTGTATAACACTGGGGTACAGTACTGCTGGGGACGGGTCTGTCATCTTAAAGCATTGGGGTACAGTACTGGTGGGGACAGGTCTCTCACTGTATAACACTGGGGTACAGTACTGGTGGGGACGGGACTGTCACTGTATAACACTGGGGTACAGTACTGGTGGGGATGTGTCTGTCACTGTAAAACACTGGAGTACAGTACTGGTGGGGACAGGTCTGTCACTGTATAACACTGGGGTACAGTACTGGTGGGGACAGGTCTGTCACTGTATAACACTGGGGTACAGTACAGGTGGGGACAGATCTGTCAGTGTATAACACTGGGGTACAGTACTGGTGGGGATGGCTCTGTCACTGTATAACACTGGGGTACAGTACTGGTGGGGACAGGTCTGTCACTGTATAACACTGGGGTACAGTACTGGTGGGGACAGGTCTGTCACTGTATAACACTGTGGTACAGTACTGGAGGGGAGAGGTCTGTCACTGTATAACACTGGGCTACAGTACAGGTGGGGACATGTCTGTCACTGTATAACACTGGGGTACAGTACTGGTGGGGACAGGTCTGCCACTGTATAACACTGAGGTACTTTACTGGTGGGGACAGGCTGTCACTGTATAACACTGGGGTACAGTACTGGTGGGGACAGGTCTGTCACTGTATAACACTGGGGTACAGTACTGGTGGGGACAGGACTGTCACTGTATAACACTGGGGTACAGTACTGGTGGGGACAGGTCTGTCACTGTATAACACTGGGGTACAGTACTGGTGGGGATGGTCTGTCACTGTATAACACTGGGGTACAGTACTGGTGGGGACAGGTCTGTCACTGTATAACACTGGGGTACAGTACTGGTGGGGACAGGTCTGTCACTGTATAACACTGGGGTTCAGTAGGGGTGGGGACAGGTCTGTCACTGCATAACACTGGGGTACAGTACTGGTGGGGACAGGTCTGTCACTGTATAACACTGGGGTTCAGTACTATTGGGGACAGGTCTGTCATTGTATAACACTGGGGTACAGTACTGCTGGGGACGGGTCTGTCATCTTAAAGCACTGGGGTACAGTACTGGTGGGGACAGGTCTCTCACTGTATAACACTGGGGTACAGTACTGGTGGGGATGGGACTGTCACTGTATAACAGTGGGGTACAGTACTGGTGGGGATGTGTCTGTCACTGTAAAACACTGGAGTACAGTACTGGTGGGGACAGGTCTGTCACTGTATAACACTGGGGTACAGTACTGGTGGGGACAGGTCTGTCACTGTATAACACTGGGGTACAGTACAGGTGGGGACAGGTCTGTCAGTGTATAACACTGGGGTACAGTACTGGTGGGGATGGGTCTGTCACTGTATAACAACGGGGTACAGTACTGGTGGGGACAGGTCTGTCACTGTATAACACTGTGGTACAGTACTGGATGGGAGAGGTCTGTCACTGTATAACACTGGGGTACAGTACAGGTGGGGACAGGTCTGTCACTGTATAACACTGGGTACAGTACTGGTGGGGACAGTTCTGTCACTGTATAACACTGGGGTACAGTACTGGTGGGGACAGGTCTGTCACTGTATAACACTGGGGTACAGTACTGGTGGGGATGGTCTGTCACTGTATAACACTGGGGTACAGTACTGGTGGGGACAGGTCTGTCACTGTATAACACTGGGGTACAGTACTGGTGGGGACAGGTCTGTCACTGTATAACACTGGGGTTCAGTAGGGGTGGGGACAGGTCTGTCACTGCATAACACTGGGGTACAGTACTGGTGGGGACAGGTCTGTCACTGTATAACACTGGGGTTCAGTACTATTGGGGACAGGTCTGTCATTGTATAACACTGGGGTACAGTACTGCTGGGGACGGGTCTGTCATCTTAAAGCACTGGGGTACAGTACTGGTGGGGACAGGTCTCTCACTGTATAACACTGGGGTACAGTACTGGTGGGGATGGGACTGTCACTGTATAACACTGGTGTACATTACTGGTGGGGATGTGTCTGTCACTGTAAAACACTGGAGTACAGTACTGGTGGGGACAGGTCTGTCACTGTATAACACTGGGGTACAGTACTGGTGGGGACAGGTCTGTCACTGTATAACACTGGGGTACAGTACAGGTGGGGACAGGTCTGTCAGTGTATAACACTGGGGTACAGTACTGGTGGGGATGGGTCTGTCACTGTATAACAACGGGGTACAGTACTGGTGGAGACAGGTCTGTCACTGTATAACACTGTGGTACAGTACTGGAGGGGAGAGGTCTGTCACTGTATAACACTGGGGTACAGTACAGGTGGGGACAGGTCTGTCACTGTATAACGCTGGGTACAGTACTGGTGGGGACAGTTCTGTCACTGTATAACACTGGGGTACAGTACTGGTGGGGACAGGTCTGTCACTGTATAACACTGGGGTACAGTACTGGTGGGGACAGGTCTGTCACTGTATAACACTGGGGTACAGTACTGGTGGGTCGGGTCTGTCACTGTATAAAACTGGGGTACAGTACTGGTGGGGACGTGTCTGTCATTGTATAACACTGGGGTACAGTACTGTTGGGGACATGTCTGTCACTGTGTTACACTGGGGTACAGTGCCGTTGGGGACAGATCTGTCACTGTATAACACTGGGGTACAGTACTGGTGGGGACAGGTCTGTCACTGTATAACACTGGGGTACAGTACTGGTGGGCACAGGTCTGCCACTGTATAACATTGGGGTACAGTACTGGTGGGGTCATGTCTGTCACTGTATAACACTGGTGTACAGAACTGGTGGGGTCGTGTCTGTCACTCTATAACACTGGGGTACAGTACTGGTGGGGACAGGTCTGTCACTGTATAACACTGGGGTACAGTACTGGTGGGGACAGGTCTGTCACTGTATAACACTGGGGTACAGTACTGGTGGGCACAGGTCTGTCACTGTATAACACTGGGGTACAGTACTGGTGGGGACTGGTCTGTCACTCTATAACACTGGGGTACAGTACTGGTGGGCACAGGTCTGTCACTGTATAGCACTGGGGTACAGTACTGGTGGGGACGGGTCTGTCACTGTATAACACTGGGGTACAGTACTGGTGGGGACAGGTCTGTCATGTATAACACTGGGGTACAGTACTGGTGGGGACCGGTCTGTCACTGTATAACACTGCGGTACAGTACTGGTGGGGACAGGTCTGTCACTGTATAACACTGGGGTACAGTACTGGTGGGGACAGGTCTGTCACTGTATAACACTGTGGTACAGTACTGGTGGGGACAGGTCTGTCACTATATAACACAGGGGTACAGTACTGGTGGGGACAGGTCTGTCACTGTATAACACTGGGGTACAGTACTGGTGGGGACAGGTCTGTCACTGTATAACACTGGGGTACAGTACTGGTGGGGATGGGTCTGTCACTGTATAACACTGGGGTACAGTACTGGTGGGGACAGGTCTGTCACTGTATAACACTGGGGTACAGTACTGGTGGGGACTGGTCTGTCACTGTATAACACTGGGGTAAAGTACTGGTGGGGACAGGTCTGTCACTGTATAACACTGGGGTTCAGTAGGGGTGGGGACAGGTCTGTCACTGTATAACACTGGGGTACAGTACTGGTGGGGACAGCTCTGTCACTGTATAACACTGGGGTACAGTACTATTGGGGACAGGTCTGTCACTGTATAACACTGGGGTACAGTACTGCTGGGGACGGGTCTGTCATCTTAAAGCACTGGGGTACAGTACTGGTGGGGACAGGTCTCTCACTGTATAACACTGTGGTACAGTACTGTTGGGGACGGGACTGTCACTGTATAACACTGGGGTACAGTACTGGTGGGGACAGGTCTGTCACTGTATAACACTGGGGTACAGTACTGGTGGGGACAGGTCTGACACTGTATAACACTGGGGTACAGTACTGGTGGGGACGGGTCTGTCATTGTATAAAACTGGGGTACAGTACTGGTGGGGACGGGTCTGTCATTGTATAACACTGGGGTACAGTACTGTTGGGGACATGTCTGTCACTGTGTAACACTGGGGTACAGTGCCGTTGGGGACAGATCTGTCACTGTATAACACTGGGGTACAGTACTGGTGGGGACAGGTCTGTCACTGTATAACACTCGGGTACAGTACTGGTGGGCACAGGTCTGCCACTGTATAACACTGGGGTACATTACTGGTGGGGACAGGTCTGTCACTGTATAACACTGGGGTACAGTACTGGTGGGCACAGGTCTGCCACTGTATAACACTGGGGTACAGTACTGGTGGGGACGGGTCTGTCACTGTATAACACTGGGGTAGAGTACTGGTGGGCACAGGTCTGTCACTGTAAAACACTGGGGTACAGTACTGGTGGGGTCATGTCTGTCACTGTATAAAACTGGTGTACAGAACTGGTGGGGTCGTGTCTGTCACTCTATAACACTGGGGTACAGTACTGGTGGGGACAGGTCTGTCACTGTATAACACTGGGGTACAGTACTGGTGGGGACAGGTCTGTCACTGTATAACACTGGGGTACAGTACTGGTGGGCACGGGTCTGTCACGGTATAACACTGGGGTACAGTACTGGTGGGCACAGGTCTGTCACTGTATAGCACTGGGGTACAGTACTGGTGGGGACGGGTCTGTCACTGTATAACACTGGGGTACAGTACTGGTGGGGACGGGTCTGTCACTGTATAACACTGGGATACAGTACTGGTGGGGACAGGTCTGTCACTGTATAACACTGTGGTACAGTACAGGGGGGGACAGGTCTGTCACTGTATAACACTGGGGTACAGTACTGGTGGGGACAGGTCTGTCACTGTATAACACTGGGGTACATTACTGGTGGGGACAGGTCTGTCACTGTATAACACTGGGGTACAGTACTGGTGGGGACAGGTCTGTCACTGTATAACACTGGGGTACAGTACTGGTCTGGACAGGTCTGTCACTGTATAACACTGGGGTTCAGTAGGGGTGGGGACAGATCTGTCACTGTATAACACTGGGGTACAGTACTGGTGGGGACAGGTCTGTCACTGTATAACACTGGGGTACAGTACTGGTGGGGACGGGTCTGTCATTGTATAACACTGGGGTACAGTAGTGGTGGGGACGGGTCTGTCATTGTATAACACTGGGGTACAGTACTGGTGGGGACAGGACTGTCACTGTGTAACACTTGGGTACAGTGCCGTTGGGGACAGATCTGTCACTGTATAACACTGGGGTACAGTACTGGTGGGGACAGGTCTGTCACTGTATAACACTGGGGTACAGTGCCGTTGGGGACAGATCTGTCACTGTATAACACTGGGGTACAGTACTGCTTGGGACAGGTCTGTCACTGTAAAACACTGGGGTACAGTACTGGTGGGGCCATGTCTGTCACTGTATAACACTGGTGTACATTACTGGTGGGGTCGGGTCTGTCACTCTATAACACTGGGGTACAGTACTGGTGGGGACAGGTCTGTCACTGTATACCACTGGGGTACAGTACTGGTGGGGACAGGTCTGTCACTGTATAACACTGGGGTACAGTACTGGTAGGCACAGGTCTGCCACTGTATAACACTGGGGTACTGTACTGGTGGGGACGGGTCTGTCCCTGTATAACACTGGGGTAGAGTACTGGTGGGCACAGGTCTGTCACTGTAAATCACTGGGGTACAGTACTGGTGGGGTCATGTCTGTCACTGTATAACACTGGTGTACAGAACTGGTGGGGTCGGGTCTGTCACTCTATAACACTGGGGTACAGTACTGGTGGGGACAGGTCTGTCACTGTATAACACTGGGGTACAGTACTGGTGGGGACAGGTCTGTCACTGTATAACACTGGGGTACAGTACTGGTGGGCACAGGTCTGTCACTGTATAACAATGGTGTACAGTACTGGTGGGGACGGGTCTGTCACTCAATAACACTGGGGTACAGTACTGGTGGGCACAGGTCTGTCACTGTATAGCACTGGGGTACAGTACTGGTGCGGACGGGTCTGTCACTGTATAACACTGGGGTACAGTACTGGTGGGGACAGGTCTGTCACTGTATAACACTGGGGTACAGTACTGGTTGGGACGGGTCTGTCACTGTATAACACTGGGGTACAGTACTGGTGGGGACAGGTCTGTCACTGTATAACACTGGGGTACAGTACTGGTGGGACAGGTCTGTCTCTGTATAACACTGTGGTACAGTACTGGTGGGGACAGTTCTGTCACTGTATAAGACTGGGGTACAGTACTGGTGGGGACAGGTCTGTCACTGTATAACACTGGGGTACAGTACTGGTGGGGATGGTCTGTCACTGTATAACACTGGGGTACAGTACTGGTGGGGACAGGTCTGTCACTGTATAACACTGGGGTACAGTACTGGTGGGGACAGGTCTGTCACTGTATAACACTGGGGTACAGTACTGGTGGGGACAGGTCTGTCACTGTATAACACTGGGGTTCAGTAGTGGTGGGGACAGGTCTGTCACTGTATAACACTGAGGAACAGTACAGGTGGGGACAGGTCTGTCACTGTATAACACTGGGGTACAGTACTGGTGGGGACGGGTCTGTCACTGTATAACACTGTGGTACAGTACTGGTGGGGACAGGTCTGTCACTGTATAACACTGGGGTACAGTACTGGTGGGGACAGGTCTGTCACTGTATAACACTGTGGTACAGTACTGGTGGGGACAGGTCTGTCACTGTATAACACTGGGGTACAGTGCAGGTGGGGACAGGTCTGTCACTGTATAACACTGGGGTACCGTACTGGTGGGGACAGGTCTGTCACTGTATAACACTGGGGAACAGTACAGGTGGGGACAGGTCTGTCACTGTATAACACTGGGGTAGAGTACTGGTGGGCACAGGTCTGTCACTGTAAAACACTGGGGTACAGTACTGGTGGGGTCATGTCTGTCACTGTATAAAACTGGTGTACAGAACTGGTGGGGTCGTGTCTGTCACTCTATAACACTGGGGTACAGTACTGGTGGGGACAGGTCTGTCACTGTATAACACTGGGGTACAGTACTGGTGGGGACAGGTCTGTCACTGTATAACACTGGGGTACAGTACTGGTGGGCATGGGTCTGTCACGGTATAACACTGGGGTACAGTACTGGTGGGGACTGGTCTGTCACTCTATAACACTGGGGTACAGTACTGGTGGGCACAGGTCTGTCACTGTATAGCACTGGGGTACAGTACTGGTGGGGACGGGTCTGTCACTGTATAACACTGGGGTACAGTACTGGTGGGGACGGGTCTGTCACTGTATAACACTGGGATACAGTACTGGTGGGGACAGGTCTGTCACTGTATACCACTGGGGTACAGTACTGGTGGGGACAGGTCTCTCACTGTATAACACTGGGGTACAGTACTGGTGGGGACAGGTCTGTCACTGTATAACACTGGGGTACAGTAAAGGTGGGGACAGGTCTGTCACTGTATAACACTGTGGTACAGTACAGGGGGGGACAGGTCTGTCACTGTATAACACTGGGGTACAGTACTGGTGGGAAAAGGTCTGTCACTGTATAACACTGGGGTACATTACTGGTGGGGACAGGTCTGTCACTGTATAACACTGGGGTACAGTACTGGTGGGGACAGGTCTGTCACTGTATAACACTGGGGTACAGTACTGGTCTGGACAGGTCTGTCACTGTATAACACTGGGGTTCAGTAGGGGTGGGGACAGATCTGTCACTGTATAACACTGGGGTACAGTACTGGTGGGGACAGGTCTGTCACTGTATAACACTGGGGTACAGTACTGGTGGGGACGGGTCTGTCATTGTATAACACTGGGGTACAGTAGTGGTGGGGACGGGTCTGTCATTGTATAACACTGGGGTACAGTACTGGTGGGGACAGGACTGTCACTGTGTAACACTGGGGTACAGTGCCGTTGGGGACAGATCTGTCACTGTATAACACTGGGGTACAGTACTGGTGGGGACAGGTCTGTCACTGTATAACACTGGGGTACAGTGCCGTTGGGGACAGATCTGTCACTGTATAACACTGGGGTACAGTACTGCTTGGGACAGGTCTGTCACTGTAAAACACTGGGGTACAGTACTGGTGGGGCCATGTCTGTCACGGTATAACACTGGTGTACATTACTGGTGGGGTCGGGTCTGTCACTCTATAACACTGGGGTACAGTACTGGTGGGGACAGGTCTGTCACTGTATACCACTGGGGTACAGTACTGGTGGGGACAGGTCTGTCACTGTATAACACTGGGGTACAGTACTGGTAGGCACAGGTCTGCCACTGTATAACACTGGGGTACTGTACTGGTGGGGACGGGTCTGTCCCTGTATAACACTGGGGTAGAGTACTGGTGGGCACAGGTCTGTCACTGTAAATCACTGGGGTACAGTACTGGTGGGGTCATGTCTGTCACTGTATAACACTGGTGTACAGAACAGGTGGGGTCGGGTCTGTCACTCTATAACACTGGGGTACAGTACTGGTGGGGACAGGTCTGTCACTGTATAACACTGGGGTACAGTACTGGTGGGGACAGGTCTGTCACTGTATAACACTGGGGTACAGTACTGGTGGGCACAGGTCTGTCACTGTATAACAATGGTGTACAGTACTGGTGGGGACGGGTCTGTCACTCTATAACACTGGGGTACAGTACTGGTGGGCACAGGTCTGTCACTGTATAGCACTGGGGTACAGTACTGGTGCGGACGGGTCTGTCACTGTATAACACTGGGGTACAGTACTGGTGGGGACAGGTCTGTCACTGTATAACACTGGGGTACAGTACTGGTTGGGACGGGTCTGTCACTGTATAACACTGGGGTACAGTACTGGTGGGGACAGGTCTGTCACTGTATAACACTGGGGTACAGTACTGGTGGGACAGGTCTGTCTCTGTATAACACTGTGGTACAGTACTGGTGGGGACAGTTCTGTCACTGTATAACACTGGGGTACAGTACTGGTGGGGATGGTCTGTCACTGTATAACACTGGGGTACAGTACTGGTGGGGACAGGTCTGTCACTGTATAACACTGGGGTACAGTACTGGTGGGGACAGGTCTGTCACTGTATAACACTGGGGTACAGTACTGGTGGGGACAGGTCTGTCACTGTATAACACTGGGGTTCAGTAGGGGTGGGGACAGGTCTGTCACTGTATAACACTGGGGAACAGTACAGGTGGGGACAGGTCTGTCACTGTATAACACTGGGGTACAGTACTGGTGGGGACGGGTCTGTCACTGTATAACACTGGGGTACAGTACTGGTGGGGACAGGTCTGTCACTGTATAACACTGGGGTACAGTACTGGTGGGGACAGGTCTGTCACTGTATAACACTGTGGTACAGTACTGGTGGGGACAGGTCTGTCACTGTATAACACTGGGGTACAGTACAGGTGGGGACAGGTCTGTCACTGTATAACACTGGGGTACCGTACTGGTGGGGACAGGTCTGTCACTGTATAACACTCGGGTACAGTACTGGTGGGGACAGGTCTGTCACTGTATAACACTGGGGTACATTACTGGTGGGGACAGGTCTGTCACTGTATAACACTGGGCTACAGTACTGGTGGGGACTGGTCTGTCACTGTATAACACTGGGGTTCAGTAGGGGTGGGGACAGGTCTGTCACTGTATAACACTGGGGTACAGTACTGGTGGGGACAGGTCTGTCACTGTATAACACTGGGGTACAGTACTGGTGGGGACGGGTCTGTCATTGTATAACACTGGGGTACAGTAGTGGTGGGGACGGGTCTGTCATTGTATAACACTGGGGTACAGTACTGGTGGGGACAGGTCTGTCACTGTGTAACACTGGGGTACAGTGCCGTTGGGGACAGATCTGTCACTGTATAACACTGGGGTACAGTACTGGTGGGGACAGGTCTGTCACTGTATAACACTGGGGTACAGTGCCGTTGGGGACAGATCTGTCACTGTATAACACTGGGGTACAGTACTGATGGGGACAGGTCTGTCACTGTATAACACTGGGGTACAGTACTGGTGGGGACAGATCTGTCACTGTATAACACTGGGGTACAGTACTGGTAGGGACAGGTCTGTCACTGTATAACACTGGGTGACAGCACTGGTGGGGTTAGGTCTGTCACTGTATAACACTGGGGTACAGTACTGGTGGGGACAGGTCTGTCACTGTATAACACTGGGGTACAGTGCCGTTGGGGACAGATCTGTCACTGTATAACACTGGGGTACAGTACCTGTGGGGACAGGTCTGTCACTGTATAACACTGGGGTACAGTACTGGTGGGGACAGATCTGTCACTGTATAACACTGGGGTACAGTACTGGTGGGGACAGATCTGTCACTGTATAACACTGGGGTACAGTACTGGTGGGGACGGGTCTGTCATTGTATAACACTGGGGTACAGTAGTGGTGGGGACGGGTCTGTCATTGTATAACACTGGGGTACAGTACTGGTGGGGACAGGTCTGTCACTGTGTAACACTGGGGTACAGTGCCGTTGGGGACAGATCTTTCACTGTATAACACTGGGGTACAGTACTGGTGGGGACGCGTCTGTCACTGTGTATCACTGGGGTACAGTACTGGTGGGGACAGGTCTGTCACTGTATAACACTGGGGTACAGTACTGGTAGGGACAGGTCTGTCACTGTATAACACTGGGGTACAGTACTGGTAGGGACAGGTCTGTCACTGTATAACACTGGGTGACAGCACTGGTGGGGTCAGGTCTGTCACTGTATAACACTGGGGTACAGTACTGGTGGGGACAGGTCTGTCACTGTATAACACTGGGGTACAGTGCCGTTGGGGACAGATCTGTCACTGTATAACACTGGGGTACAGTACCTGTGGGGACAGGTCTGTCACTGTATAACACTGGGGTACAGTACTGGTGGGGACAGATCTGTCACTGTATAACACTGGGGTACAGTACTGGTGGGGACAGATCTGTCACTGTATAACACTGGGGTACAGTACTGGTGGGGACGGTTCTGTCATTGTATAACACTGGGCTACAGTAGTGGTGGGGACGGGTCTGTCATTGTATATCACTGGGGTACAGTACTGGTGGGACAGGTCTGTCACTGTGTAACACTGGGGTACAGTGCCGTTGGGGACAGATCTGTCACTGTATAACTCTGGGGTACAGTACTGGTGGGGACAGATCTGTCACTGTATAACACTGGGGTACAGTACTGGTGGGGACAGATCTGTCACTGTATAACACTGGGGTACAGTACTGGTGGGGACAGGTCTGTCACTGTATAACACTGGGGTACAGTGCCGTTGGGGACAGATCTGTCACTGTATAACACTGGGGTACAGTACTGGTGGGTACAGATCTGTCACTGTATAACACTGGGGTACAGTACTGGTGGGGACAGGTCTGTCACTGTATAACACTGGGGAACATTACTGGTGGGGATGGGTCTGTCACTGTATAACACTGGGGTACAGTACTGGTGGGTATAGATCTGTCACTGTATAACACTGGGGTACAGTACTGGTGGGTACAGATCTGTCACTGTATAACACTGGGGTACAGTACTGGTGGGGACAGGTCTGTCACTGTATAACACTGGGGAACATTACTGGTGGGGATGGGTCTGTCACTGTATAACACTGGGGTACAGTACTGGTGTGGACAGATCTGTCACTGTATTACACTGGGTTACAGTGCCGTTGGGGATCTCCGTGACACCAGGTCCAGATTAACCTGTTTGGCTTTTAACCGCCTTTCTGCACTGGGTCTAACCTTCCACAAAGTTCATCCATCTACCAGCAGTTGAAGCTGGTGACTAAGCAGCACCGCGTTCTCTGGGTATTTTGCGATGAATGATGAATGCCACCCTCACAGCGATGCCAACACGCCAGTGCTAAAGGGGCAATTGAAAACGTGGGTTCAGCAAAGGCGTTAACCCCCACCGTCCCCCCAGCGAGACTGCTGAACGCACACCCCCCCCACCCGCCCCCAACCCCGCCCCCCCACCATGGCCCCGCCACACTGGCTGTTTCTAATGTGGCCGCCGTTGCTGTGGGATGTAGGCCGAAGCCTGAATCGGCCCTGATCTCCTGCGTCTGCTTCAGAGCGAAATCGGGTATGTTCTGTTGTTCCCTCCAGCTGTGAATGCGGTGGGGCGGGGGGGGGTAAACGCCGACGGAGGGAACACCTCCAGCTTGGGGCGACGAGAGCTCCCCGCACATTCAGACTGGCAGGGATTCTTCATAACCAGCAGTTTTAGACCAGGCAACACATTGACTGTTGGAACAGCTGCCCGGGGGAGACAATCGTGGAATTTAAAATGCAGCAGAAATGGACTCCGGAGGATTCGGGAGCAGCAGGCAAAGCGCTCACTCTGCCCTTCATCCGCGCATCCCTCTCATATTCACAGAGCAGTTCAAAGCGGTGCAAAACAGCAGCATTTACTCATCGCAATCACAAGCGAATGAATAAAAGATTACACTGCAGGCTGGAATCTTATCGAGGGATTCGGATGGTTTATATATAGAATAAGACACCCGGGAGTGAGTTACAGTGCTGAGGGAGTGCCGCACTGTCAGAGGGTCAGTACTGAGGGAGCGCTGCAGTGTCGGAGGGTCAGTGCTGAGGGAGCGCCGCACTGTCGGAGGGTCAGTACTGAGGGAGCGCCGCACTGTCGGAGGGTCAGTACTGAGGGAGCGCCGCACTGTCGGAGGGTCAGTGCTGAGGGAGAGCCGCACTGTCGGAGGGTCAGTACTGAGGGAGCGCCGCACTGTCGGAGGGTCAGTACTGAGGGAGCGCTGCACTGTCGGAGGGTCAGTGCTGAGGGAGTGCTGCACTGTTGGAGGGTCAGTACTGAGGGAGCGCCGCACTGTCGCAGGGTCAGTACTGAGGGAGTGCCGCACCGTCGGAGGCGCCATCTTTCCTGATGTGACGTTAATCCGTGGCCTCTATCTAACCTCTCGTGTGAATGTAGAAGATCCCATGGCTGCTGTTGGATGAAGAGGGTGACTTGGTGGGGGGCAGGTGTGGGGTGAGTGTTCATCCCCTGGTGTCCTGGGGCCCAATATTTACTCCTCAACCTACATCACTACGGGACACTGGCTGGGTCTTTATCGCATGGCACTTGTGGGATCTTGCTGTGCGCAAATTGGCTGCTGGGGTTCCTATGTCAAGCACACGTCAGCAAGGAGTTTAGTGGGGGCGAGGGGTTTTGTGATGTCTTGAGGCGCTAGAGAAATGCAGCCTCTGGCTGGTATCCCAGCCTTGTAAGGAGATTAAGATGGACGCATCCTATCGACCTCCAGCCTGTCTCTTGGATTGATCTGTAACTCTGCAATGAATCAAATCTTCATTACAGGGAGCCTTCCGAGTGATTACCGCAGTGATTTCAACACAAACAAAGCCCAGTCTTTGGAAAGACAATTAAACTATAACCAGGACCATCTCCATCGAGACCTGGGTGGTCAAGTCAACAGCACCGGAAGGGAATTGATCTCTGTCCAGCCACTTGGCACTCCTCCCGGACAGAAGGCTGACCGCTCCTTGGGGATCAGCCCCACCATGACAAGGTGCATTTATATAGCGCCGCCCACAATAAATGATACCGCAAGGCACTTGGGTGGAGTGACTGAAAGATCAATCAAAGAGGTCGGCTTTAAGGAGTGTCTTAAAGGAGGAGACAGAGAGAGAGAGCGAGAGTGAGGGGTGGGGTGGTGGAGAGGTTCAGGGAGGGAATTCCAGAGCTCAGGGCCCCCCCAGGCAGCTGAATGCCCGGCCGCCAATGGTGGAGGGATGGGAATCGGGGGATGGTCAAGAGGCCGGAATTGGAGGAGAGCAGAGATCTCGGAGGGGTGTAGGGGCTGGATGTGGTTACAGAGATAGGGAGGGTTGTAGGGGCTGGAGGAGGTTACAGAGATAGGGAGGGGTGTAGGGGCTGGTTGTGGTTACAGAGATAGGGAGGGGTGTAGGGGCTGGAGGAGGTTACAGAGATAGGGAGGGATGTAGGGGCTGGAGGAGGTTACAGAGATAGGGAGGGGTGGAGTGTCTGGAGGAGGTTACAGAGATAGGGAGGGGTGTAGGGGCTGGAGGAGGTTACAGAGATAGGGAGGGGTGTAAGGGCTGGAGGAGGTTACAGAGATGGGGAGAGTTCTCACACTCAGGGCGTGTATCCATATACCAGTGTGTCAGTCTCAGGTGTGAGAATCTGCGAGAAGGCCAGCATTTACTGCCCATCCTAATTGCCCCTTGAGAAGGTGGGGGTGAGCTGCCTTCTTGAGCCGCTGCAGTCCCTGTGGTGTAGGTACACCCACCGTGCTGTTAGGGAGGGAGTTCCAGGATTTGACCCAGCGACAGTGAAGGAACGGCCGATATATTTCCAAGTCAGGATGGTGAGTGACACACCCCAAAAGCTGCATTTCTGAACCACTGCAACAGAACTCCCCCTGGGGCATTTCAGTGGGGTAGTTTAAGAGTCGACCACGTGGCTGTGGGGTCTGGAGTCACATGTAGGCCAGACCGGGTAAGGAGGTCAGATTTCCCCCTCTAAGGGGGACAGCGGCAGAGAGTAGGATTTGAACCTGTGTTCTCTGGATGATGGGGGCAGAGCCGCTGACCGGTCAGCATGTTGTGGTGTCAGGGACACACTGTGACAGTGTGAGAGCCTTTCCAACGCCTCGGAGAGGGCAGACGGGGGCCTCAGTTTATCATCTCATCCGGAAAGACAGGGCCTCCAGCAGAGTGGAACTCCCTCAGGACGGACCCTCCAACAGTGCAGCACTCCCTCAGTACTGACCCACCGACAGTGCGACGCTCCCTCAGTACTGACCCTCCGACTGTGCGGCGCTCCCTCAGTACTGACCCTCCGACAGTGCGGCACTCCCTCAGTACTGACCCTCCGACTGTGCGGCACTCCCTCAGTACTGACCCTCCGACAGTGCAGCGCTCTCTCAGTACTGACCCTCCGCCAGTGTGGCACTCCCTCAGTATTGACCCTCCGCCAGTGCGGCACTCCCTCAGTACTGACCCTCCGACAGTGTGGCACTCCCTCAGTACTGACCCTCCGACAGTGCGGCGCTCCCTCAGTACTGACCCTCCGACAGTGCGGCACTCCCTCAGTGCTGACCCTCCGACAGTGCGGCCCTCCCTCAGTACTGACCCTCCGACAGTGCGGCAATCCCTCAGTACTGACCCTCCGACAGTGCGGCACTCCCTCAGTGCTGACCCTCCGACAGTGCGGCCCTCCCTCAGTACTGACCCTCCGACAGTGCGGCACTCCCTCATTACTGACCTTCTGACAGTGCGGTGCTCCCTCAGTACTGGCCCTCCGATAGTGCGGCGCTCCCTCAGTACTGACCCTCCGACAGTGCAGCGCTCCCTCAGTACTGACCCTCCGACAGTGCGGCGCTCCCTCAGTACTGACCCTCCGACAGTGCGGCGCTCCCTCAGTACTGACCCTCCGACAGTGCGGCCCTCCTTCAGTACTGACCCTCCGACAGTGCGGCACTCCCTCAGTACTGACCCTCCGACAGTGCGGCACTCCCTCGGTATTGAGCCTCCGACAGTGCGGCGCTCCCTCAGTACTGACCCTCTGACAGTGCGGCGCTCCCTCAGTACTGACCCTCCGACAGTGCTGCACTCCCTCAGTACTGACCCTCCGACAGTGCGGCACTCCCTCAGTACTGACCCTCCGACAGTGCGGCGCTCCCTCAGTACTGACCCTCCGACAGTGCGGCGCTCCCTCAGTACTGACCCTCCGACAGTGCGGCGCTCCCTCAGTACTGACCCTCCGACAGTGCGGCACTCCATCAGTACTGACCCTCCGACAGTACAGCACTCCCTCAGTACTGACCCTCCGACACTGCAGCGCTCCCTCAGTACTGACCCTCCGACACTGCGCCGCTTCCTCAATACTGACCCTCCGACACTGAGGCACTCCCTCAGTACTGACCCTCCGACAGTGCGGCGCTCCCTCAGTACTGACCCTCCGACAGTGCGGCGCTCCCTCAGTACTGACCCTCCGACAGTGCGGCGCTCCCTCAGTACTGATCCTCCAACAGTGCGGCGCTCCCTCAGTACTGACCCTCCAACAGTGCGGCACTCCCTCAGTACTGACCCTCCGACAGTGCGGCGCTCCCTCAGTACTGACCCTCCAACAGTGCGGCACTCCCTCAGTACTGATCCTCCGACAGTGCGGCGCTGCCTCAGTACTGACCCTCCAACAGTGCGGCGCTCCCTCAGTACTGACCCTCCAACAGTGCGGCACTCCCTCAGTACTGACCCTCCAACAGTGCAGCACTCCCTCAGTACTGACCCTCCGACAGTGCAGCGCTCCCTCAGTACTGACCCTCCGACAGTGCGGTGCTCCCTCAGTACAGACCCTCCGACAGTGCGGCGCTCCCTCAGTACTGACCCTCCGACAGTGCGGCGCTCCCTCAGTACTGACCCTCCGACAATGCGGCGCTCCCTCAGTACTGACCCTCCGACAGTGCGGCGCTCCCTCAGTACTGACCCTCCGACAGTGCGGCGCTCCCTCAGTACTGACCCACCGACAGTGCGGCACTCCCTCAGTGCTGACCCTCCGACACTACGGCGCCTCCTCAGTACTGACCCTCCGACAGTGCGGCGGTCCCTCAGTACTGACCCTCCGACAGTGCGGTAATCCCTCAGTACTGACCTTCTGACAGTGCGGCACTCCCTCAGTACTGACCCTCCGACAGTGCAGCGCTCCCTCAGTACTGACCCTCCGACAGTGCGGCACTCCCTCAGTACTGACCCTCCGACACTGCGCCGCTTCCTCAATACTGACCCTCCGATACTGAGGCACTCCCTCAGTACTGACCCTCCGACAGTGCGGCGCTCCCTCAGTACTGACCCTCCGACAGTGCGGCGCTCCCTCAGGTACTGACCCTCCGACAGTGCGGCGCTCCCTCAGTACTGATCCTCCGACAGTGCGGCGCTCCCTCAGTACTGACCCTCCAACAGTGCGGCACTCCCTCAGTACTGACCCTCCGACAGTGCGGCGCTCCCTCAGTACTGACCCTCCAACAGTGCGGCACTCCCTCAGTACTGATCCTCCGAAAGTGCGGCGCTCCCTCAGTACTGACCCTCCAACAGTGCGGCGCTCCCTCAGTACTGACCCTCCAACAGTGCGGCACTCCCTCAGTACTGACCCTCCGACAGTGCAGCACTCCCTCAGTACTGACCCTCCGACAGTGCGGCGCTCCCTCAGTACTGACCCTCCGACAGTGCGGTGCTCCCTCAGTACAGACCCTCCGACAGTGCGGCGCTCCCTCAGTACTGACCCTCCGACAGTGCGGCGCTCCCTCAGTACTGACCCTCCGACAGTGCGGCGCTCCCTCAGTACTGACCCTCCGACAGTGCGGCGCTCCCTCAGTACTGACCCTCCGAGAGTGCGGCGCTCCCTCAGTACTGAACCTCCGACAGTGCGGCACTCCCTCAGTGCTGACCCTCCGACACTACGGCGCCTCCTCAGTACTGACCCTCCGACAGTGCGGCGGTCCCTCAGTACTGACCCTCCGACAGTGCGGTAATCCCTCAGTACTGACCTTCTGACAGTGCGGCACTCCCTCAGTACTGACCCTCCGACAGTGCAGCGCTCCCTCAGTACTGACCCTCCGACAGTGCGGCGCTCCCTCAGTACTGACCCTCCGACAGTGCAGCGCTCCCTCAGGACTGACCCTCCGACAGTGCGGCGCTCCCTCAGTACTGACCCACCGACAGTGCGGCGCTCTCTCAGTACTGACCCACCGACAGTGCGGCGCTCCCTCAGTACTGACCCTCCGACAGTGCAGCGCTCCCTCAGTACTGACCCTCCGACAGTGCGGCGCTCCCTCAGTACTGACCCTCCGACAGTGCGGCGCTCCCTCAGTACTGACCCACCAACAGTGCGGCGCTCTCTCAGTACTGACCCTCCGACAGTGCGGCGCTCCCTCAGTACTGACCCACCGACAGTGCGGCGCTCTCTCAGTACTGACCCTCCGACAGTGCGGCGCTCCCTCAGTACTGACCCTCTGACAGTGCGGCACTCTCTCAGTACTGACCCTCCGACAGTGCGGCACTCCCTCAGTACTGACCCTCCGACAGTGCGGCATTCCCTCAGTACTGACCCTCCGACAGTGCGGCGCTCCCTCAGTACTGACCCTCTGACAGTGCGGCACTCCCTCAGTACTGACCCTCCGACAGTGCGGCTCTCCCTCAGTACTGACCCTCCGACAGTGCGGCACTCCCTCAGTACTGACCCTCCGACAGTGCGGCACTCCCTCAATACTGACCCTCTGAAAGTGCGGCACTCTCTCAGTATTGACCCTCCGACAGAGCGGCACTCCCTCAGTACTGACCCTCCGACAGTGCGGCACTCCCTCAGTACTGACCATCTGAAAGTGCGGCACTCTCTCAGTACTGACCCTCCGACAGTGCGGCACTCTCTCAGTACTGACCCTCCGACAGTGCGGCACTCCCTCAGTACTGACCCTCCGACAGTGCGGCGCTCCCTCAGTACTGACCCTCCGACAGTGCGGCACTCCCTCAGTACTGACCCTCCGACAGTGCGGCGCTCCCTCAGTACTGACCCTCCGACAGTGCGGCGCTCCCTCAGTACTGACCCTCCGACAGTGCGGCACTCCCTCAGTACTGACCCTCCGACAGTGCGGCGCTCCCTCAGTACTGACCCTCCGACAGTGCGGCGCTCCCTCAGTACTGACCCTCCGACAGTGCGGTGCTCCCTCAGTACTGACCCTCCGACAGTGCGGCGCTCCCTCAGTACTGACCCCCTGACAGTGCCGCCCTCCCTCAGTACTGACCCTCCGACAGTGCGGCACTCCCTCAGTACTGACCCTCTGACAGTGCGGCACTCCCTCAGTACTGACCCTCTGACAGTGCGGCGCTCCCTCAGTACTGACCCTGTGACAGTGCGGCACTCCCTCAGTACTGACCCTCCGACAGTGCGGCTCTCCCTCAGTACTGACCCTCTGACAGTGCGGCACTCCCTCAGTACTGACCCTCTGACAGTGCGGCGCTCCCTCAGTACTGACCCTCTGACAGTGCGGCGCTCCCTCAGTACTGACCCACCGACAGTGCGGCGCTCTCTCAGTACTGACCCTCCGACAGTGCGGCGCTCCCTCAGTACTGACCCACCGACAGTGCGGCGCTCTCTCAGTACTGACCCTCCGACAGTGCGGCGCTCCCTCAGTACTGACCCTCTGACAGTGCGGCACTCTCTCAGTACTGACCCTCCGACAGTGCGGCACTCCCTCAGTACTGACCCTCCGACAGTGCGGCATTCCCTCAGTACTGACCCTCCGACAGTGCGGCGCTCCCTCAGTACTGACCCTCTGACAGTGCGGCACTCCCTCAGTACTGACCCTCCGACAGTGCGGCTCTCCCTCAGTACTGACCCTCCGACAGTGCGGCACTCCCTCAGTACTGACCCTCCGACAGTGCGGCACTCCCTCAATACTGACCCTCTGAAAGTGCGGCACTCTCTCAGTATTGACCCTCCGACAGTGCGGCACTCCCTCAGTACTGACCCTCCGACAGTGCGGCACTCCCTCAGTACTGACCATCTGAAAGTGCGGCACTCTCTCAGTACTGACCCTCCGACAGTGCGGCACTCTCTCAGTACTGACCCTCCGACAGTGCGGCACTCCCTCAGTACTGACCCTCCGACAGTGCGGCGCTCCCTCAGTACTGACCCTCCGACAGTGCGGCGCTCCCTCAGTACTGACCCTCCGACAGTGCGGCGCTCCCTCAGTACTGACCCTCCGACAGTGCGGCGCTCCCTCAGTACTGACCCTCCGACAGTGCGGCGCTCCCTCAGTATTGACCCTCCGACAGTGCGGCGCTCCCTCAGTACTGACCCTCCGACAGTGCGGTGCTCCCTCAGTACTGACCCTCCGACAGTGCGGTGCTCCCTCAGTACTGACCCTCCGACAGTGCGGCGCTCCCTCAGTACTGACCCCCTGACAGTGCGGCCCTCCCTCAGTACTGACCCTCCGACAGTGCGGCACTCCCTCAGTACTGACCCTCTGACAGTGCGGCACTCCCTCAGTACTGACCCTCTGACAGTGCGGCGCTCCCTCAGTACTGACCCTCTGACAGTGCGGCACTCCCTCAGTACTGACCCTCCGACAGTGCGGCTCTCCCTCAGTACTGACCCTCTGACAGTGCGGCACTCTCTCAGTACTGACCCTCTGACAGTGCGGCGCTCCCTCAGTACTGACCCTCTGACAGTGCGGCGCTCCCTCAGTACTGACCCTCCGACAGTGCGGCTCTCCCTCAGTACTGACCCTCCGACAGTGCGGCGGTCCCTCAGTACTGACCCTCCGACAGTGCGGTAATCCCTCAGTACTGACCCTCCGACAGTGCGGCACTCCCTCAGTACTGACCCTCCAACAGTGCAGCACTCCCTCAGTACTGACCCTCCGACACTGCAGCGCTCCCTCAGTACTGACCCTCCGACACTGCGCCGCTTCCTCAATACTGACCCTCCGACACTGCGGCACTCCCTCAGTACTGACCCTCCGACAGTGCGGCGCTCCCTCAGTACTGACCCTCCGACAGTGCGGCGCTCCCTCAGTACTGACCCTCCGACAGTGCGGCGCTCCCTCAGTACTGATCCTCCGACAGTGCGGCGCTCCCTCAGTACTGACCCTCCAACAGTGCGGCACTCCCTCAGTACTGACCCTCCGACAGTGCGGCGCTCCCTCAGTACTGACCCTCCAACAGTGCGGCACTCCCTCAGTACTGATCCTCCGACAGTGCGGCACTCCCTCAGTACTGACCCTCCGACAGTGCAGCACTCCCTCAGTACTGACCCTCTGACAGTGCGGCGCTCCCTCAGTACTGACCCTCCGACAGTGCGGTGCTCCCTCAGTACAGACCCTCCGACAGTGCGGCGCTCCCTCAGTACTGACCCTCCGACAGTGCGGCGCTCCCTCAGTACTGACCCTCCGACAGTGCGGCGCTCCCTCAGTACTGACCCTCCGACAGTGCGGCGCTCCCTCAGTACTGACCCTCCGACAGTGCGGCGCTCCCTCAGTACTGACCCTCCGACAGTGCGGCACTCCCTCAGTGCTGACCCTCCGACACTACGGCGCCTCCTCAGTACTGACCCTCCGACAGTGCGGCGGTCCCTCAGTACTGACCCTCCGACAGTGCGGTAATCCCTCAGTACTGACCCTCCGACAGTGCAGCGCTCCCTCAGTACTGACCCTCCGACAGTGCAGCGCTCCCTCAGTACTGACCCTCCGACAGTGCGGCGCTCCCTCAGTACTGACCCACCGACAGTGCGGCGCTCTCTCAGTACTGACCCACCGACAGTGCGGCGCTCCCTCAGTACTGACCCTCCGACAGTGCAGCGCTCGCTCAGTACTGACCCTCCGACAGTGCGGCGCTCCCTCAGTTCTGACCCTCCGACAGTGCGGCGCTCCCTCAGTACTGACCCACCGACAGTGCGGCGCTCTCTCAGTACTGACCCTCCGACAGTGCGGCGCTCCCTCAGTACTGACCCACCGACAGTGCGGCGCTCTCTCAGTACTGACCCTCCGACAGTGCGGCGCTCCCTCAGTACTGACCCTCTGACAGTGCGGCACTCTCTCAGTACTGACCCTCCGACAGTGCGGCACTCCCTCAGTACTGACCCTCCGACAGTGCGGCATTCCCTCAGTACTGACCCTCCGACAGTGCGGCGCTCCCTCAGTACTGACCCTCTGACAGTGCGGCACTCCCTCAGTACTGACGCTCCGACAGTGCGGCTTTCCCTCAGTACTGACCCTCCGACAGTGCGGCACTCCCTCAGTACTGACCCTCCGACAGTGCTGCACTCCCTCAATACTGACCCTCTGAAAGTGCGGCACTCTCTCAGTATTGACCCTCCGACAGTGCGGCACTCCCTCAGTACTGACCCTCCGACAGTGCGGCACTCCCTCAGTACTGACCATCTGAAAGTGCGGCACTCTCTCAGTACTGACCCTCCGACAGTGCGGCACTCTCTCAGTACTGACCCTCCGACAGTGCGGCACTCCCTCAGTACTGACCCTCCGAGAGTGCGGCGCTCCCTCAGTACTGACCCTCCGACAGTGCGGCACTCCCTCAGTACTGACCCTCCGACAGTGCGGCGCTCCCTCAGTACTGACCCTCCGACAGTGCGGCGCTCCCTCAGTACTGACCCTCCGACAGTGCGGCACTCCCTCAGTACTGACCCTCCGACAGTGCGGCGCTCCCTCAGTACTGACCCTCCGACAGTGCGGTGCTCCCTCAGTACTGACCCTCCGACAGTGCGGTGCTCCCTCAGTACTGACCCTCCGACAGTGCGGCGCTCCCTCAGTACTGACCCCCTGACAGTGCGGCCCTCCCTCAGTACTGACCCTCCGACAGTGCGGCACTCCCTCAGTACTGACCCTCTGACAGTGCGGCACTCCCTCAGTACTGACCCTCTGACAGTGCGGCGCTCCCTCAGTACTGACCCTCTGACAGTGCGGCACTCCCTCAGTACTGACCCTCCGACAGTGCGGCTCTCCCTCAGTACTGACCCTCTGACAGTGCGGCACTCCCTCAGTACTGACCCTCTGACAGTGCGGCGCTCCCTCAGTACTGACCCTCCGACAGTGCGGCGCTCCCTCAGTACTGACCCACCGACAGTGCGGCGCTCTCTCAGTACTGACCCTCCGACAGTGCGGCGCTCCCTCAGTACTGACCCACCGACAGTGCGGCGCTCTCTCAGTACTGACCCTCCGACAGTGCGGCGCTCCCTCAGTACTGACCCTCTGACAGTGCGGCACTCTCTCAGTACTGACCCTCCGACAGTGCGGCACTCCCTCAGTACTGACCCTCCGACAGTGCGGCATTCCCTCAGTACTGACCCTCCGACAGTGCGGCGCTCCCTCAGTACTGACCCTCCGACAGTGCGGCACTCCCTCAGTACTGACCCTCCGACAGTGCGGCTCTCCCTCAGTACTGACCCTCCGACAGTGCGGCACTCCCTCAGTACTGACCCTCCGACAGTGCGGCACTCCCTCAATACTGACCCTCTGAAAGTGCGGCACTCTCTCAGTATTGACCCTCCGTCAGTGCGGCACTCCCTCAGTACTGACCCTCCGACAGTGCGGCACTCCCTCAGTACTGACCATCTGAAAGTGCGGCACTCTCTCAGTACTGACCCTCCGACAGTGCGGCACTCTCTCAGTACTGACCCTCCGACAGTGCGGCACTCCCTCAGTACTGACCCTCCGACAGTGCGGCGCTCCCTCAGTACTGACCCTCCGACAGTGCGGCACTCCCTCAGTACTGACCCTCCGACAGTGCGGCGCTCCCTCAGTACTGACCCTCCGACAGTGCGGCGCTCCCTCAGTACTGACCCTCCGACAGTGCGGCACTCCCTCAGTACTGACCCTCCGACAGTGCGGCGCTCCCTCAGTACTGACCCTCCGACAGTGCGGTGCTCCCTCAGTACTGACCCTCCGACAGTGCGGTGCTCCCTCAGTACTGACCCTCCGACAGTGCGGCGCTCCCTCAGTACTGACCCTCCGACAGTGCGGCACTCCCTCAGTACTGACCCTCTGACAGTGCGGCACTCCCTCAGTACTGACCCTCTGACAGTGCGGCGCTCCCTCAGTACTGACCCTCTGACAGTGCGGCACTCCCTCAGTACTGACCCTCTGACAGTGCGGCTCTCCCTCAGTACTGACCCTCTGACAGTGCGGCACTCCCTCAGTACTGACCCTCTGACAGTGCGGCGCTCCCTCAGTACTGACCCTCTGACAGTGCGGCGCTCCCTCAGTACTGACCCTCCGACAGTGCGGCTCTCCCTCAGTACTGACCCTCTGACAGTGCGGCACTCCCTCAGTACTGACCCTCCGACACTGCGGCGCTCCCTCAGTACTGACCCCCTGACAGTGCGGCGCTCCCTCAGTACTGACCCTCCGACAGTTCGGCACTCCCTCAGTACTGACCCTCCGACAGTGCGGCGCTCCCTCAGCACTGACCCTCCGACAGTGCGGCACTCCCTCAGTACTGGCCCTCCGACAGTGCAGCTCTCCCTCAGTACTGACCCTCCGACAGTGCGGCAGTCCCTCAGTACTGACCCTCCGACAGTGCGGCACTCCCTCAGTACTGACCCTCCGACACTGCGGCGCTCCCTCAGTACTGACCCCCTGACAGTGCGGCGCTCCCTCAGTACTGACCCTCCGACAGTGCAGCACTCCCTCAGTACTGACCCTCCGACAGTGCAGCACTCCCTCAGTACTGACCCTCCGACAGTGCAGCACTCCCTCAGTACTGACCCTCCGACAGTGCGGCGCTCCCTCAGTACTGACCCTCCGACAGTGCAGCACTCCCTCAGTACTGACCCTCCGACAGTGCGGCACTCCCTCAGTTATGACCCTCCGACACTGTGGCACTCCCTCAGTACTGACCCTCCGACAGTGCGGCCCTCCCTCAGTACTGACCCTCCGACAGTGCGGCGCTCCCTCAGTACTGACCCTCTGACAGTGCGGCACTCCCTCAGTACTGACCCTCCGACAGTGCAGCACTCCCTCAGTACTGACCCTCTGACAGTGCAGCACTCCCTCAGTACTGACCCTCCGACAGTGCGGCGCTCCCTCAGTACTGACCCTCCGACAGTGCGGCACTCCCTCAGTACTGACCCTCTGACTGTCCGGCGCTCCCTCAGTAATGACCCTCGGACACTGCGGCTTTCCCTCAGTACTGACACTCCGACAGTGCGCCATTCCCTCAGCACTAACCCTCCAACTGTGCGACCCTCCCTCAGCACTAACCCTCCGACAGTGCGACCCTCCCTCAGTACTGACCCTCCGACAGTGCGGCGGTCTCTCAGTACTGACCCTCCGACAGTGCGGCACTCCCTCAGTACTGACCCTCCGACAGTGCGGCACTCCCTCAGTACTGACCCTCCGACATTGCGGTGCTCCCTCAGTACTGACCCTCCGACAGTGCGGCAATCCCTCAGTACTGACCCTCTGACAGTGCGGCACTCCCTCAGTACTGACCCTCCGACAGTGCGGCACTCCCTCAGTACTGACCCTCCGACAGTGCGGCACTCCCTCAGTACTGACCCTCTGACAGTGCGGCACTCCCTCAGTACTGACCCTCCGACAGTGCGGCACTCCCTCAGTACTGACCCTCCGACAGTGCGGCACTCCCTCAGTACTGACCCTCTGACAGTGCAGCACTCCCTCAGTACTGACCCTCCGACAGTGCGGCTCTCTCTCAGTACTGACCCTCCGACAGTGCGGCACTCCCTCAGTACTGACCCTCCGACAGTGCGGCACTCCCTCAGTACTGACCCTCCGACAGTGCTGCATTCCCTCAGTACTGACCCTCTGACAGTGCAGCACTCCCTCAGTACTGACCCTCCGACAGTGCGGCTCTCTCTCAGTACTGACCCTCCGACAGCGCGGCTCTCCCTCAGTACTGACCCTCCGACAGTGCGGCACTCTCTCAGTACTGACCCTCCGACAGTGCAGCCCTCCCTCAGTACTGACCCTCCGACAGTGCGGCACTCACTCAGTACTGACCCTCCGACAGTGCAGCACTCCCTCAGTACTGACCCTCCGACAGTGCGGCACTCACTCAGTACTGACCCTCCGACAGTGCGGCACTCCCTCAGTACTGACCCTCCGACAGTGCGGCACTCCCTCAGTACTGACCCTCCGACAGTGCGGCACTCCTTCAGTACTGACCCTCTGACACTGCGGCACCCCCTCAGTACTGACCCTCCGACATTGCAGCACTCCCTCAGTACTGACCCTCCGACAGTGCGGCACTGTAAGTGTCAGCCTGGAATTTGGTGCACGTGTCACTGGAGTGGGGATTCGAATCCTCAACTTTCATGACTCCTCCAGGTTTGGGCCAAACTGCTTTTTCCCCTCTCCACTACTTGGCTGCCTGTTTAATAAAGAAATTGCTAAGGATCTTTCACCAGAAAAGGCCGTCACTGTCTGGGGAGCTCGAGCTGCTGTGCCTAGCAACCAGTCTCCATGTGGGATGCTGAAGGAAGAATATTTTGTCGTTGTAATGGATGGCACAGTGCGGCTGGAATCCTGCCTGTCCGTGCCACACATTCTAATCCTCAACAGGGTCAAAGCCTGCAGGCTTATTAGGCTCTGGCAGTGAACATCTCCCCTCGAGGCCCAGAGACATAATACTGCCTCAAATTCACAACAACACTTGAAACTCTCACAGGGTTTGATACAGAGTAAATCTCTCTCTACACTGACCCCATCAATCACTCCCAGGACAGGTACAGCACGGGATTAGATACAGAGTAAAGCTCCCTCTACACTGTCCCCATCAAACACTCCCAGGACAGGTACAGCACGGGGTTAGATACAGAGTAAAGCTCCCTCTACACTGTCCACATCAAACACTCCCAGGACAGGTACAGCACGGGGTTAGATACAGAGTAAAGCTCCCTCTACACTGTCCACATCAAACACTCCCAGGACAGGTACAGCACGGGGTTAGATACAGAGTAAAGCTCCCTCTACACTGTCCCCATCAACCACTCCCAGGACAGGTACTGCACAGGGTTAGATACAGAGTAAATCTCCCTCTACACTGACCCCATCAAACACTCCCAGGACAGGTACAGCACGGGGTTAGATACAGAGTAAATCTCCCTCTACACAGTCCCCATCAACCACTCCCAGGACAGGTACTGCACAGGGTTAGATACAGAGTAAATCTCCCTCTACACAGTCCCCATCAAACTCTCCCAGGACAGGTACAGCACGGGGTTAGATACAGAGTAAATCTCCCTCTACACTGTCCTCATCAAACACTCCCAGGACAGGTACAGCACGGGGTTAGATACAGAGTAAATCTCCCTCTACACAGTCCCCATCAAACACTCCCAAGGTAGTCAGAAGCTTTTTCCCAGGGTGGAAGAGTCAATTACTAGGGGACATAGATTTAAGGTGAGAGGAGAAAACTTTGAAGGAGATGTGAGGGTAAGTTTTTTACGCACAGGGTAGTGAGTGTCTGGAATTCGCTGCCAGAGGAGGTGGTGGAAGCAGGTATGATAGTGGTGTTTAAGAGGCAGCTTGACAAATACATGAATAGGATGGGAATAGAGGGATACGGACCCCGGAAGTGCAACATGTTTTAGTTGACGGGCAATATGATCAGCGCAGGCTTGGAGGGCCAAAGGGCCTGTTCCTGTGCTGTACTTTTCTTTGTTCTTTGCTCTTCTACTTCAGTCGCCGTCTCGTGGCTGTGCATGGGATCTTGCTGTGCGCCACTCAGCTGTTGCGGTTCTGATACGACAGCAGTGGACTGTGTCGGAATAAAGTAGTTGCTGGGCTGCGAGGTGGTTGGGGATTTGGTGAGGTGGGGAGAGGCGCTGGAGACTCGCATCTTCTCTCCCTGGCACCTGATTTATTGGCGAGGCTGTAGTGTTGCTCCTGAGTTCATTTGTCAGCTCGTTGCCTGTGATATCGCACTGTCAGCTAAAGCATTTCTCCACTTGTGCTTTCCTGCTAGAACATTGCTGGAGCTTCTAATTAAAAGCAAATCCAAATAGCCTACCTTGCACACGAATCCATCAATCCCCTAAACTCCCTGCCCTGTCGTTGCTAACTAGGACGGAACGTATGGACCTGCCCAACCCACACTGGTGGTGCTTGTGGAGGTTCATCTGTTCTGCTAGAGGGGCCGAATGGGATTACAATTACCTTCCTGTTTGCCCTCTGTCAGCCAGGGCTCACTGGCAAAGCCCTCACCTCAGAGTTTGAATGCCCTGTGTTCGAGCCCTTGATCCAGGGATTGACCACCGTAATCCAGCCCATCGCTCCCAGTGTCATTACTGAGGGAGTGCCGCACTGTCGGAGGGTCAGTACTGAGGGAGTGCCGCACTGTCGGAGGGTCAGTACTGAGGGAGTGCTGCACTGTCGGAGGGTCAGCAGTGAGGGAGCGCCGCACTATCCGAAGTACTGTTTTTCAAGATGAGATATTAAACTGAGGCCCTGTCTGCCCTCTCAGGTGGGTGTAAAAGATCCTACAGGCATTATTGAATGAGGAGCAGGACCATGACAGTTTCAGTAGTGTCCTGGTTCTCAATATTTCATCCCTCAACCACTCTGAAAATCTGATTCACTGGTCAATTGTCACATTGTTGTGTGTGGGAGCTTGCTGTGCATAAACTTGTTGCTGTGGTTACTACTTCAAAATAGTGATGAGACATCAAAGAAAGGGACTTCACTTAGTGTCTCATGTCACGTGCTGCAAGGAGCCTTGATCTGTGAAATCAGCTGGACAACTGCAAGTTTGTCTACACCATTCTCGGACCGGTGTTGAGGCTAGAAAAGGTAGCTTGATCTTCAAAGGACTGAAACGTAGATTAAAAAGAATATGCTTCGAGAGCAGAGAGGGTAACATTGTCAGGACAAACATAACAGGCTTAGAGGGTGAAGGTGATCAAGGTTCAGAACCTGATAAATAGATTCAGGTGAACCAATCTGCTGGAGAGGTTAGGACAGGAAAGGGGGTATGAACACAAAACAACAGAAATGGATTACCTCAGTCCCTGTGTATATTATAAAGAATATCAGTCCCTGTGTTTATTAAAGAGAATTGCAGTACCTGTGTATATTGTAGAGAATAGCAGTCCCTGTGTATAGTATAGAGAATAGCATCCCCTGTGTATATTATAGAGAATAGCAGTCCCTGTGTATATAATAGAGAATAGCAGTCCCTGTGTTTATCTTATTGAATATCAGTCCCTGTGTATATTATAGAGAATAGCAGTCCCTGTGTATATTATAGCGAATAGCAGCCCCTGTGTATATTATACAGAATAGCAGTCCCTGTGAATATTATAGAGAATAGCAGTCCCTGTGTATATTGTGGAGAATAGCCAGCCCTGTGTATATTTCAGAGAATAGTAGCCCCTTTAAAAATTGTATAGAACATCAGCTTCTGTGTATATTACAGAGAATAGAAGTCCCTGTATATATTATAGAGACTGGCAGTCCCTGTGTATATTATAGAGAATAGAAGCCACTTTAAATATTATATAGAACATCAGGTACTGTGTATATTATAGAGAATAGCAGTCGCTGTGTATATTATTGATAATAGCAGTTCCTGTGTTTATCTTATTGAATAGCAGTCCCTGTGTATATTATAAATAATAGCAGTCCCTGAGTATATTATAGAGAATAGCAGCCCCTGTGTATATTATAGAAAATAGCAGTCCATGAGTAAATTATAGAGAACAGCAGCAACGGTGTATATTATACAGAATAGCAACACTGTGTATATTATCGAAAACAGCAGCTGCTGTGTATATTTGAGAATACAGTCCATGTACATATTATACATAATAGCTGCCTCAATGCATATCATATTGAACAGCAGTCCCTGTGTATATTACAGAGAATTGTAGTCCCTGTGTATGTAATGGGGTTAACCGGCCCCTACTAACATAGAGGACAGCAGTCCCTTGCCTGTATTATAGATGACTAGCAGGGTCCCTGGGTATACTATAGAGGAATAGGCAGTCCGTGTTATATTATAGAGAATAACAGATCCTGTGAATATTATAGAGAATAGCAGTCACTGAGTATATTATAGAAAATACCAGCCCCGGGTATACTGTTACAGAAGAGCTGCACCTTTATATATTATAGAGAATGGCAGCTCCTGTGTATAGTAAAGAGAATAGCAGACCCTGTGTTTACTATAGAGAATAGCAGACCCTGTGTATTCTATAGAGAACACCAGTCACTGCGTATATAACACAAAATCACATACCCTGTGTATATTGCAGAAATAGCAGCCTCTGGGGATATCATATTAAATAGCAGTACTTATTTATATTATAGAGATTAGAAGTCGCTGGGTATATTATAGATAATCGCAGTCCCGGTGTATATTAAGGAGAATAGCAGTCACTGTGTATATTAAGGAGAATAGCAGTCCCTGTGTATATAAAGAAAATAGGAGAACCTGTGTATATAATAGAGAATAGCAGTCCCTGTGTATATTACAGAGAATAGTAGCTCCTGTGTATATTATAGAAAATAACAGTCCCTGGGTATATTATAGAGAATAGCAGTCCCTGTGTATATTATAGAGAATAGCAGCCCCTGTGTATATTATAGAGAATAGCAGTCCCTGTGTATATTATAGAGAATAGCAGTCCCTGTGTATATTATAGAGAATAGCAGTCCCTCTGTATATTATAGAGAATAGCAGTCCCTGTGTATATTATAGAGAAAAGCAGTCCCTGTGTATATTATAGAGAATAGCAGTCCCTGTGTATATTATAGAGAATAGCAGTCCCTGTGTATATTAAAGAGAATAGCAGTCCCTGTGTATATTATAGAAAATAGCAGTCCCTGTGTATATTAAAGAAAATAGTAGGCCCTGTGTATATTACAGAGAATAGCAGTCCCTGTGTATATTACAGAGAATAGCAGCTCCTGTGTATATTAAAGAGAATAGCAGCACCTGTGTATATTACAGAGAATAGCAGTCCCTTTGTATAATAAAGAGAATAACAGTCCCTGTGTATATTATAGAGAATAGCAGCTCCTGAGTATATTAAAGAGAATAGCAGCCACAGTGTATATTAAAGAGAATAGCAACCCCTGTGTATATTATAGAGAATAGCAGTCCCTGTGTATAATAAAGAGAATAGCAACCACTGTGTATATTATAGAGAATAGCAACCCCTGTGTATATTATAGAGAACAGCCGTCCCTGTGTATATTATAGAGAATAGCAGTCCATGTTTATATTATTGAGAGTAGCAGTCCCTGTGTATATTATAGAGAATAGCAGCCCCTGTGTATATTACAGAGAATAACAGTCCCTGTGTATATTTTAGAGAATAGCAGTCCCTGTGTATATTATAGAGAATAGCAGTCCCTGTGTATATTACAGAGAATAGCAGTCCCTGTGTATATTATAGAGAATAGCAGTCCCTGTGTCTATTATGGAGAATTGCAGTTCGTGTGTAAATTATAGAGAATAGAAGTCCCTGTGTATATTATAGAGAATAGCAGTCCCTGTGTATATTATAGAGAACAGCAGTCCCTGTGTATATTATAGAGAATAGCAGTCCCTGTGTATATTACAGAGAATAGCAGTCCCTGTGTATATTATAGAGAATAGCAGTCACTGTGTTTATTATATAGAATAGCAGTCCCTGTGTATATTAGAGAGAATAGCAGTTCCTGTGTATATTAGAGAGAAAGGCAGTCCCTGTGTATATTATAGAGAATAGCAGTTCCTGTGTTTATTATAGAGAATAGCAGTCCCTGTGTATATGATAGAGAATAGCAGTACCTGTGTATATTATAGAGAATGGAAGTCCCTGTGTATATTGTAGAGCAGAACAGTCCCTGTGTATATTGTAGAGAATAGCAGTCCCTGTGTCTATTATAGAGAATAGCAGTCCCGGTGTATATTATAGAGAATAGCAGTCCCTGTGTATATTAGAGAGAATAGCACTCCCTGTGTATATTCTAGAGAATAGCACTCCCTGTGTATATTACAAAGAATAGCAACCCCTGTTTATATTATAGAGAATAGCAGTCCCTGTGTATATTATAGAGAATAGCAGTCCCTGTGTATATTACAAAGAATAGCAGTCCCTGTGTATATTAAAGACAATAACAGTCCCTGTGTATATTATAGAGAATTGCAGTCCCTGTGTATATTATAGAGAATAGCAGTCCCTCTGTGTATAATAGAAAATAGCAACCCCTGTGTATATTATAGAGAATAGCAGTCCCTGTGTATGTTAAAGAGAATAGCAGTCCCTGTGTATATTATAGAGAATAGAAGTCCCTGTGTATATTACAGAGAATAGCAGCTCCTGAGTATATTAAAGAGAATAGCAGCCCATGTGTATATTACAGAGAATAGAAGTCCCTGTATATAATATAGAGAATAGCAGCTCCTGTGTATATTAAAGAGAATAGCAGACCCTGCGTATATAATAGAGAATAGCAGTCCCTGTGTATAATAAAGAGAATAGCAACCCCTGTGTATATTATAGAGAATAGCAGCCCCTGTGTATATTATAGAGAATAGCAGCCCCTGTGTATATTACAGAGAATAACAGTCCCTGTTTATATTATAGAGAGTAGCAGTCCCTGTGTATATTATAGAGAATAGCAGTCCCTGTGTATATTACAGAGAATAACAGTCCCTGTGTATATTTTAGAGAATAGCAGTACCTGTGAATATTATAGAGAATAGCAGTCCCTGTGTCTATTATAGAGAATAGCAGTCCCTGTGTATATTATAGAGAAAGCAGCCCCTGTGTATATTAGAGAGAATAGCACTCCCTGTGTATATTAAAGAGAATAACAGTCCCTGTGTATATTATAGAGAATTGCAGTCCCTGTGTATATTATAGAGAATAGCAATCCCTCTGTATATTACAGAAAATAGCAACCCCTGTGTATATTATAGAGAATAGCAGTCCCTGTGTATATTAAAGAGAATAGCAGTCCCTGTGTATATTATAGAGAATAGAAGTCCCTGTGTATATTACAGAGAAGAGCAGCTCCTGAGTATATTAAAGAGAATAGCAGCCCATGTGTATATTACAGAGAATAGAAGTCCCTGTGTATAATATAGAGAATAGCAGCTCCTGTGTATATTAAAGAGAATAGCAGCCCCTGTGTATATAATAGAGAATAGCAGTCCCTGTGTATAATAAAGAGAATAGCAACCCCTGTGTATATTATAGAGAATAGCAGCCCCTGTGTATATTATAGAGAATAGCAGTCCCTGTGTATATTACAGAGAATAACAGTCCCTGTTTATAATATAGAGAGTAGCAGTCCCTGTGTATATTATAGAGAATAGCAGTCCCTGTGTATATTACAGAGAATAACAGTCCCTGTGTATATTTTAGAGAATAGCAGTACCTGTGTATATTATAGAGAATAGCAGTCCCTGTGTATATTACAGAGAATAGCAGTCCCTGTGTATATTATAGAGAATAGAAGTCCCTGTGTATATTATATAGATTAGCAGTCCCTGTGTATATTAGAGAGAATAGTTTTCCCTGTGTATATTATAGAGAATATCAGTTCCTGTGTATATTAGAGAGAATAGCAGTCCCTGTGTATGTTATAGAGAATAGCAGTTCCTGTGTTTATTATAGAGAATAGCAGTCCCTGTGTATATGAAAGAGAATAGCAGTACCTGTGTATATTATAGAGAATGGAAGTCCCTGTGTATATTGTAGAGCAGAACAGTCCCTGTGTATAATGTGGAGAATAGCAGTCCCTGTGACTATTATGGAGAATTGCAGTTCGTGTGTAAATTATAGAGAATAGAAGTCCCTGTGTATATTATAGAGAATAGCAGTCCCTGTGTATATTATAGAGAACAGCACTCCCTGTGTATATTATAGGGAATAGCAGTCCCTGTGTATATTACAGAGAATAGCAGTCCCTGTGTATATTAAAGAGAATAGCAGTCCCTGTGTATATTATAGAGAATAGCAGTCCCTGTGTATATTAAAGAAAATAGTAGGCCCTGTGTATATTACAGAGAATAGCAGTCCCTGTGTATATTACAGAGAATAGCAGCTCCTGTGTATATTAAAGAGAATAGCAGCACCTGTGTATATTACAGAGAATAGCAGTCCCTTTGTATAATAAAGAGAATAACAGTCCCTGTGTATATTATAGAGAATAGCAGCTCCTGAGTATATTAAAGAGAATAGCAGCCACTGTGTATACTAAAGAGAATAGCAACCTCTGTGTATATTACAGAGAATAGCAGTCCCTGTGTATATTATAGAGAATAGCAGTCCCTGTGTATATTATATAGAATAGCATTCCCTGTGTATATTAGAGAGAATAGAAGTCCCTGTGTATATTATAGAGAATATCAGTTCCTGTGTATATTAGAGAGAATAGCAGTCCCTGTGTATGTTATAGAGAATAGCAGTTCCTGTGTTTATTATAGAGAATAGCAGTCCCTGTGTATATGAAAGAGAATAGCAGTACCTGTGTATATTATAGAGAATGGAAGTCCCTGTGTATATTGTAGAGCAGAACAGTCCCTGTGTATAATGTGGAGAATAGCAGTCCCTGTGACTATTATGGAGAATTGCAGTTCGTGTGTAAATTATAGAGAATAGAAGTCCCTGTGTATATTATAGAGAATAGCAGTCCCTGTGTATATTATAGAGAACAGCACTCCCTGTGTATATTATAGGGAATAGCAGTCCCTGTGTATATTACAGAGAATAGCAGTCCCTGTGTATATTAAAGAGAATAGCAGTCCCTGTGTATATTATAGAGAATAGCAGTCCCTGTGTATATTAAAGAAAATAGTAGGCCCTGTGTATATTACAGAGAATAGCAGTCCCTGTGTATATTACAGAGAATAGCAGCTCCTGTGTATATTAAAGAGAATAGCAGCACCTGTGTATATTACAGAGAATAGCAGTCCCTTTGTATAATAAAGAGAATAACAGTCCCTGTGTATATTATAGAGAATAGCAGCTCCTGAGTATATTAAAGAGAATAGCAGCCACTGTGTATACTAAAGAGAATAGCAACCTCTGTGTATATTATAGAGAATAGCAGTCCCTGTGTATAATAAAGAGAATAGCAACCACTGTGTATATCATAGAGAATAGCAGCCCCTGTGTATATTATAGAGAATAGCAGCCCCTGTGTATATTACAGAGAATAACAGTCCATGTTTATATTATTGAGAGTAGCAGTCCCTGTGTATATTATAGAGAATAGCAGCCCCTGTGTATATTACAGAGAATAACAGTCCCTGTGTATAGTTTAGAGAATAGCAGTCCCTGTGTATATTATAGAGAATAGCAGTCCCTGTGTATATTACAGAGAATAGCAGTCCCTGCGTATATTATAGAGAATAGCAGTCCCTGTGTATATTATATAGAATAGCAGTCCCTGTGTATATTAGAGAGAATAGCAGTCCCTGTGTATATTATAGAGAATAGCAGTTCCTGTGTATATTAGAGAGAATAGCAGTCCCTGTGTATATTATAGAGAATAGCAGTTCCTGTGTTTATTATAGAGAATAACAGTCCCTGTGTATATGAAAGAGAATAGCAGTACCTGTGTATATTATAGAGAATGGAAGTCCCTGTGGATATTGTAGAGCAGAACAGTCCCTGTGTATATTGTAGAGAATAGCAGTCCCTGTGTCTATTATGGAGAATTGCAGTTCGTGTGTAAATTATAGAGAATAGAAGTCCCTGTGTATATTATAGAGAATAGCAGTCCCTGTGTATATTATAGAGAACAGCAGTCCCTGTGTATATTATAGAGAATAGCAGTCCCTGTGTATATTACAGAGAATAGCAGTCCCTGTGTATATTATAGAGAATAGCAGTCACTGTGTTTATTATATAGAATAGCAGTCCCTGTGTATATTAGAGAGAATAGCAGTTCCTGTGTATATTAGAGAGAATAGCAGTCCCTGTGTATATTATAGAGAATAGCAGTTCCTGTGTTTATTATAGAGAATAGCAGTCCCTGTGTATATGATAGAGAATAGCAGTACCTGTGTATATTATAGAGAATGGAAGTCCCTGTGTATATTGTAGAGCAGAACAGTCCCTGTGTATATTGTAGAGAATAGCAGTCCCTGTGTCTATTATAGAGAATAGCAGTCCCGGTGTATATTATAGAGAATAGCAGTCCCTGTGTATATTAGAGAGAATAGCACTCCCTGTGTATATTATAGAGAATAGCACTCCCTGTGTATATTACAAAGAATAGCAACCCCTGTTTATATTATAGAGAATAGCAGTCCCTGTGTATATTATAGAGAATAGCAGTCCCTGTGTATATTACAAAGAATAGCAGTCCCTGTGTATATTAAAGAGAATAACAGTCCCTGTGTATATTATAGAGAATTGCAGTCCCTGTGTATATTATAGAGAATAGCAGTCCCTCTGTATATAATAGAAAATAGCAACCCCTGTGTATATTATAGAGAATAGCAGTCCCTGTGTATGTTAAAGAGAATAGCAGTCCCTGTGTATATTATAGAGAATAGAAGTGCCTGTGTATATTACAGAGAATACCAGCTCCTGAGTATATTAAAGAGAATAGCAGCCCATGTGTATATTACAGAGAATAGAAGTCCCTGTGTATAATATAGAGAATAGCAGCTCCTGTGTATATTAAAGAGAATAGCAGACCCTGTGTATATAATAGAGAATAGCAGTCCCTGTGTATAATAAAGAGAATAGCAGCCCCTGTGTATATTATAGAGAATAGCAGCCCCTGTGTATATTACAGAGAATAACAGTCCCTGTGTATATTTTAGAGAATAGCAGTACCTGTGTATATTATAGAGAATAGCAGTCCCTGTGTCTATTATAGAGAATAGCAGTCCCTGTGTATATTATAGAGAAAGCAGTCCCTGTGTATATTAGAGAGAATAGCACTCCCTGTGTATATTAAAGAGAATAACAGTCCCTGTGTATATTATAGAGAATTGCAGTCCCTGTGTATATTATAGAGAATAGCAATCCCTCTGTATATTACAGAAAATAGCAACCCCTGTGTATATTAAAGAGAATAGCAGTCCCTGTGTATATTATAGAGAATAGAAGTCCCTGTGTATATTACAGAGAATAGCAGTTCCTGAGTATATTAAAGAGAATAGCAGCCCATGTGTATATTACAGAGAATAGAAGTCCCTGTGTATAATATAGAGAATAGCAGCTCCTGTGTATATTAAAGAGAATAGCAGCCCCTGTGTATATAATAGAGAATAGCAGTCCCTGTGTATAATAAAGAGAATAGCAACCCCTGTGTATATTATAGAGAATAGCAGCCCCTGTGTATATTATAGAGAATAGCAGTCCCTGTGTCTATTATGGAGAATTGCAGTTCGTGTGTAAATTATAGAGAATTGAAGTCCCTGTGTATATTATAGAGAATAGCAGTCCCTGTGTATATTATAGAGAACAGCAGTCCCTGTGTATATTATAGAGAATAGCAGTCCCTGTGTATATTACAGAGAATAGCAGTCCCTGTGTATATTATAGAGAATAGCAGTCACTGTGTTTATTATATAGAATAGCAGTCCCTGTGTATATTAGAGAGAATAGCAATTCCTGTGTATATTAGAGAGAATAGCAGTCCCTGTGTATATTATAGAGAATAGCAGTTCCTGTGTTTATTATAGAGAATAGCAGTCCCTGTGTATATGATAGAGAATAGCAGTACCTGTGTATATTATAGAGAATGGAAGTCCCTGTGTATATTGTAGAGCAGAACAGTCCCTGTGTATATTGTAGAGAATAGCAGTCCCTGTGTCTATTATAGAGAATAGCAGTCCCGGTGTATATTATAGAGAATAGCAGTCCCTGTGTATATTATAGAGAATAGCAGTCCCTGTGTATATTATAGAGAATAGCAGTCCCTGTGTATATTACAGAGAATAGCAGCCCCTGTGTATATTATAGAGAATAGCAGCCCCTGTGTATATTATAGAGAATAGCAGCCCCTGTGTATATTACAGAGAATAGCAGCCCCTGTGTATATTAAAGAGAATAGCAGCCCCTGTGTATATTATAGAGAATAGCAGCCCCTGTGTATATTATAGAGAATAGCAGTCCCTGTGTATATTATAGAGAATAGCAGCCCCTGTGTATATTATAGAGAATAGCAGCCCCTGTGTATATTACAGAGAATAGCAGTCCCTGTGTATATTACAGAGAATAGCAGTCCCTGTGTATATTATAGAGAATAGCAGCCCCTGTGTATATTATAGAGAATAGCAGTCCCTGTGTATATTATAGAGAATAGCAGCCCCTGTGTATATTATAGAGAATAGCAGCCCCTGTGTATATTACTAGAGAATAGCAGCCCCTGTGTATAATAAAGAGAATAGCAGCCCCTGTGTATATTATAGAGAATAGCAGCCCCTGTGTATATTACAGAGAATAGAGTCCCCTGTGTATATTATAGAGAATAGCAGTCCCTGTGTATATTATAGAGAATATCAGCCCCTGTGTATATTATAGAGAATAGCAGTCCCTGTGTATATTATAGAGAATAGCAGTCCCTGTGTATATTAGAGAGAATAGCAGCTCCTGTGTATATTAAAGAGAATAGCAGTCCCTGTGTATATTATAGAGAATAGCAGCCCCTGTGTATATTATAGAGAATAGCAGCCCCTGTGTATATTACAGAGAATAGCAACCCCTGTGTATATTATAGAGAATAGCAGTCCCTGTGTATATTATAGAGAATAGCAGTCCCTGTGTATATTACAGAGAATAGCAGTCCCTGTGTATATTATAGAGAATAGCAGTCCCTGTGTATATTAAAGAGAATAGCAGCCCCTGTGTATATTATAGAGAATAGCAGCCCCTGTGTATATTATAGAGAATAGCAGTCCCTGTGTATATTAAAGAGAATAGCAGTCCCTTTGTATATTACAGAGAATAGCAGTTCCTGTGTATATTAAAGAGAATAGCAGCCCCTGTGTATATTACAGAGAATAGCAGTCCCTGTGTATATTATAGAGAATAGCAGTCCCTGTGTATATTACAGAGAATAACAGTCCCTGTGTATATTACAGAGAATAGCAGCCCATGTGTATATTATAGAGAATAGCAGTCGCTGTGTATATTGCAAAGAATAGCAGTCCCTGTGTATATTATAGAGAATAGCAGTCCCCTGTGTATATCATAGAGAATAGCAGCCCTGTGTATATTAGAGAGAATAGCAGTCCCTGTGTATATTATACAGAGAATAGCAGTCCCCTGTGTATATTAGAGAGAATAGCAGTCCCTGTGTATGTTAAGAGAATAGCAGTCCTGTGTATATTAAGAGAATAGCAGTCCCTGTGTATATGAAGAGAATAGCACTCCTGTGTATATTATAGAGAATAGCAGTCCCTGTGTATATTACAGAGAATAGCAGCCCCTGTGTATATTATAGAGAATAGCAGCCCCTGTGTATATTACAGAGAATAGCAGTCCCTGTGTATATTATAGAGAATAGCAGTCCCTGTGTATATTACAGAGAATAGCAGCCCCTGTGTATATTATAGAGAATAGCAGTCCCTGTGTATATTACAGAGAATAGCAGCCCCTGTGTATATTATAGAGAATAGCAGTCCCTGTGTATATTATAGAGAATAGCAGTCCCTGTGTATATTATAGAGAATAGCAGCTCCTTTGTATATTATAGAGAATAGCAGCCCCTGTGTATATTATAGAGAATAGCAGTCCCTGTGTATATTAGAGAGAATAGCAGGGCCTTTGTATAATACAGAGAATAGCAGCCCCTGTGTATATTATAGAGAATAGCAGCCCTGTGTATATTACAGAGAATAGCAGCCCCTGTGTATATTATAGAGAATAGCAGCTCCTGTGTATATTAAAGAGAATAGCATCCCCTGTGTATATTATAGAGAATAGCAGTCCTTGTGTATATTATAGAGAATAGCAGTCCCTGTGTATAATAAAGAGAATAGCACCACTGTGTATATCATAGAGAATAGCAGCCCCTGTGTATATTATAGAGAATAGCAGCCCCTGTGTATATTACAGAGAATAGCAGCCCCTGTGTATATTATAGAGGGTAGCAGTCCCTGTGTATATTATAGAGAATAGCAGCCCCTGTGTATATTACAGAGAATAACAGTCCCTGTGTATATTTTAGAGAATAGCAGTCCCTGTGTATATTATAGAGAATAGCAGTCCCTGTGTATATTACAGAGAATAGCAGTCCCTGCGTATATTATAGAGAATAGCAGTCCCTGTGTATATTATAGAGAATAGCAGTCCCTGTGTATATTACAGAGAATAGCAGTCCCTGTGTATATTATAGAGAATAGCAGTCCCTGTGTATATTAGAGAGAATAGCAGTCCCTGTGTATATTATAGAGAATAACAGACCCTGTGTATATTATAGAGAATAGCAGTCCCTGTGTATATTAAAGAGAATAGCAGTACCTGTGTATATTATAGAGAATAGCAGTCCCTGTGTATATTGAAGAGAATAGCAGTCCCTGTGTATATTATAGAGAATAGCAGTCCCTGTGTATATTGAAGAGAATAGCAGTCCCTGTGTATATTATAGAGAATAGCAGTCCCTGTGTATATTATAGAGAATAGCAGTCCCTGTGTATATTATAGAGAATAGCAGTCCCTGTGTATATTACAGAGAATAGCAGTCCCTGTGTATATTACAGAGAATAGCAGTCCCTGTGTATATTATAGAGAATAGCAGTCCCTGTGTATATTATAGAGAATAGCAGTCCCTGTGTATATTAGAGAGAATAGCAGTCCCTGTGTATATTAGAGAGAATAGCAGTCCCTGTGTATATTATAGAGAATAGCAGTCCCTGTGTATATTATAGAGAATAGCAGTCCCTGTGTATATGATAGAGAATAGCAGTACCTGTGTATATTATAGAGAATAGAAGTCCCTGTGTATATTGTAGAGCAGAACAGTCCCTGTGTATATTGTAGAGAATAGCAGTCCCTGTGTCTATTATAGAGAATAGCAGTCCCTGTGTATATTATAGAGAATAGCAGTCCCTGTGTATATTATAGAGAATAGCACTCCCTGTGTATATTATAGAGAATAGCACTCCCTGTGTATATTATAGGGAATAGCAACCCCTGTTTATATTATAGAGAATAGCAGTCCCTGTGTATATTAAAGAGAATAGCAGTCCCTGTGTATATTACAGAGAATAGCAGTCCCTGTGTATATTATTGAGAATAACAGTCCCTGTGTATATTATAGAGAATAGCAGTCCCTGTGTGTAGTATAGAGAATCGCAGCCCCTGTGTATATTATAAAAATAGCAACCCCTGTGTATATTGTAGAGAATAGCAGTCCCTGTGTATGTTAAAGAGAATAGCAGTCCCTGTGTATATTATAGAGAATAGCAGTCCCTGTGTATATTACAGAGAATAGCAGCCACTGTGTATATTATAGAGAATAGCAGCCCCTGTGTATATTACAGAGAATAGCAGTCCCTGTGTATATTATAGAGAATAGCACTCCCTGTGTATATTATAGAGAATAGCAGCCCCTGTGTATATTATAGAGAATAGCAGTCCCTGTGTATATTACAGAGAATAGCAGTCCCTGTGTATATTATAGAGAATAGCAGTCCCTGTGTATATTATAGAGAATAGCAGTCCCTGTGTATATTACAGAGAATAGCAGTCCCTGTGTATATTATAGAGAATAGCAGTCCCTGTGTATATTATAGAGAATAGCAGTCCCTGTGTATATTACAGAGAATAGCAGTCCCTGTGTATATTATAGAGAATAGCAGTCCCTGTGTATATTACAGAGAATAGCAGTCCCTGTGTATATTATAGAGAATAGCAGTCCCTGTGTATATTATAGAGAATAGCAGTCCCTGTGTATATTAAAGAGAATAGCAGTCCCTGTGTATATTATAGAGAATAGCAGTCCCCTGTGTATATTATAAAGAATAGCAGTCCCTGTGTATATTACAGAGAATAGCAGTCCCTGTGTATATTATAGAGAATAGCAGTCCCTGTGTAAATTATAGAGAATAGCAGTCCCTGTGTATATTATAGAGAATAGCAGTCCCTGTGTATATTATAGAGAATAGCAGTCCCTGTGTATATTATAGAGAATAGCAGTCCCTGTGTATATTACAGAGAATAGCAGTCCCTGTGTATATTATAGAGAATAGCAGTCCCTGTGTATATTATAGAGAATAGCAGTCCCTGTGTATATTAGAGAGAATAGCAGTCCCTGTGTATATTATAGAGAATAGCAGTCCCTGTGTATATTATAGAGAACAGACGTCCCTGTGTATATTATAGAGAATAGCAGTCCCTGTGTATATTATAGAGAATAGCAGTCCCTGTGTATATTATAGAGAATGGAAGTCCCTGTGTATATTGTAGAGCAGAACAGTCCCTGTGTATATTGTAGAGAATAGCAGTCCCTGTGTCTATTAAAGAGAATTGCAGTTCGTGTGTAAATTATAGAGAATAGAAGTCCCTGTGTATATTATAGAGAATAGCAGTCCCTGTGTATATTATAGAGAACAGCAGTCCCTGTGTATATTATAGAGAATAACAGACCCTGTGTATATTATAGATAACAGCAGTCCCTGTGTATATTATAGAGAATAGCAGTCCCTGTGTATAATAGAGAGAATAGCAACCCCTGTGTATATTATAGAGAATAGCAGCCCCTGTGTATATTAAGGAGAATAGCAACCCCTGTGTATATTATAGAGAATAACAGCCCTGTGTATATTATAGAGAATAGAAGCCCCTGTGTATAGTACAGAGAATAACAGTCCCTCTTTATATTATAGAGAGTAGCAGTCCCTGTGTATATTACAGAGAATAGCAGTCCCTGTGTATATTACAGAGAATAGCAGCTCCCTGTGTATATTATAGAGAATAGCAGCCCCTGTGTATATTATAGAGAATAGCAGCCCCTGTGTATATTATAGAGAATAGCAGCCCCTGTGTATATTACAGAGAATAGCAGTCCCCGTGTATATTACAGAGAATAGCAGCCCCTGTGTATATTATAGAGAATAGCAGTCCCTGTGTATATTACAGAGAATAGCAGCCCCTGTGTATATTATAGAGAATAGCAGCCCCTGTGTATATTATAGAGAATAGCAGTCCCTGTGTATATTACAGAGAATAGCAGCCCCTGTGTATATTATAGAGAATAGCAGTCCCTGTGTATATTATAGAGAATAGCAGTCCCTGTGTATATTACAGAGAATAGCTTCCCTTTGTATATTATAGAGAATAGCAGCCCCTGTGTATATTATAGAGAATAGCAGCCCCCTTGTGTATTATAGAGAATAGCAGCCCCTGTGTATATTTCAGGGAACTGCAGTCCCTGTGTATATTATAGAGAATAGCAGTCCTGTGTATATTATAGAGAATTGAATTCCCTGTGTATATTATAGAGAATAGCATTCCTTGCGTATATTGTAGAGAATAGCAGTCCCTGTGTATATTATAGAGAATAGCAGCCCCTGTGTATATTATAGAGAATAGCAGTCCCTGTGTATATTATAGAGAATAGCAGTCCCTGTGTATATTATAGAGAATAGCAGTCCCTGTGTATATTATAGAGAATAGCAGTCCCTGTGTATATTATAGAGAATAGCAGCCCTGTGTATATTACAGAGAATAGCAGTCCCTGTGTATATTATAGAGAATAGCAGTCCCTGTGTATATTATAGAGAATAGCAGTCCCTGTGTATATTACAGAGAATAGCAGTCCCTGTGTATATTATAGAGAATAGCAGTCCCTGTGTATATTACAGAGAATAGCTGCCCCTGTGTATATTATAGAGAATAGCAGCCCCTGTGTATATTATAGAGAATAGCAGCCCCTGTGTATATTATAGAGAATAGCAGTCCCTGTGTATATTATAGAGAATAGCAGCCACTGTGTATATTACAGAGAATAGCAGTCCCTGTGTATATTACAGAGAATAGCAGTCCCTGTGTATATTATAGAGAATAGCAGCTCCTGTGTATATTACAGAGAATAGCAGCCCCTGTGTATATTATAGAGAATAGCAGCCCGGTGTATATTATAGAGAATAGCAGCCCCTGTGTATATTATAGAGAATAGCAGTCCCTGTGTATATTATAGAGAATAGCAGCCCCTGTGTATATTATAGAGAATAGCAGACCCTGTGTATATTATAGAGAATAGCAGTCCCTGTGTATATTACAGAGAATAGCAGTCCCTGTGTATATTATAGAGAATAGCAGTCCCTGTGTATATTACAGAGAATAGCAGCCCTGGTGCATAAATTAGAGAATAGCAGCCCCTGTGTATGTTATCGAGAATAGCAGCCCTTATGTATATTATAGAGAATAGCAGTCCCTGTGTATATTAAAGAGAATAGCAGTCCCTGTGTATATTATAGAGAATAGCAGTCCCTGTGTATATTATAGAGAATAGCAGTCCCTGTGTGTATTATAGAGAATAGCAGCCCCTGTGTATATTAAAGCGAATAGCAGTCCCTGTGTATATTACAGAGAATAGCAGTCCCTGTGTATATTACAGAGAATAGCAGTCCCTGTGTATATTATAGAGAGTAGCAGTCCCTGTGTATATTAAAGAGAATAGCAGTCCCTGTGTTTTTTAGAGAATAACAGCCCCTCTATATATTATAGAGTATAGCAGCCCATATGTATATTATAGAGAATCAAAACCCCTGTGTATATGATAGAGAATAGCAGTCCCTGTGTATATTATAGAGAATAGCAGTCCCTGTGTTTTTAAGAGAATAGCAGCCCTGTGTATATTATAGAGTATAGCAGCCCATATGTATATTATAGAGAATAGCAGCCCCTGTGTATATTATAGAGAATAGCAGCCCCTGTGTATATTATAGAGAATAGCAGACCCTGTGTATATTATAGAGAATAGCAGCCCCTGTGTATATTATAGAGAATAGCAGACCCTGTGTATATTATAGAGAATAGCAGAACCTGTGTATATTATAGAGAATAGCAGCCGCTGTGTATATTAAGAGAATAGTAGCCCCTGTGTTTAATTACAGAGAATAGCAGCCCCTGTGTATATTATAGAGAATAGCAGTCCCTGTGTCTATAATAGAGAATAGCAGCCCCTGTGTATATTAAAGGGAAAGCAGTCCCTGTGTATATTAAAGAGAATAGCAGTCCCTGTGTATATTATAGAGAATAGCAGTCCCTGTGTATATTATATAGAATAGCAGTCCCTGTGTATATTATAGAGAATAGCAGTCCCTGTGTATATTATAGAGAATAGCAGTCCCTGTGTATATTATAGAGAATAGCAGCCCCTGTGTATATTATAGAGAATAGCAGTCCCTGTGTATATTATAGAGAATAGCAACACCTGTGTATATTACAGAGAATAGCAGTCCCTGTGTATATTACAGAGAATAGCCCGTGTGTATATTATAGAGAATAGCAGCCCCTGTGTATATTACAGAGAATAGCAGCCCTGTGTATATTACAGAGAATAGCAGCCCCTGTGTATATTACAGAGAATAGCAGCCCCTGTGTATATTACAGAGAATAGCAGCCCCTGTGTATATTACAGAGAATAGCAGTCCCTGTGTATATTACAGAGAATAGCAGTCCCTGTGTATATTATAGAGAATAGCAGTCCCTGTGTATATTACAGAGAATAACAGCCCCTGTGTATATTATAGAGAATAGCAGCCCCTGTGTATATTATAGAGAATAGCAGTCCCTGTGTATATTACAGAGAACAGCAGTCCCTGTGTATATTATAGAGAATAGCAGCCCTGTGTATATTAAAGAGAATAGCAGCCCCTGTGTATATTAAAGAGAATAGCAACCCGTGTATATTATAGAGAATAGCGACCCCTGTGTATATTATAGAGAATAGCAGTCCCTGTGTATATTACAGAGAATAGCAGCTCCTGTGTATATTATAGAGAATAGCAGCCCCTGTGTATATTACAGAGAATAGCAGTCCCTGTGTATATTACAGAGAATAGCAGTCCCTGTGTATATTATAGAGAATAGCAGTCCCTGTGTATGTTATAGGGAATAGCAGCCCTGTGTATATTATAGAGAATAGCAGCCCTGTGTATATTATAGAGAATAGCAGCCCCTGTGTATATTACAGAGAATAGCAGCCCTGTGTATATTATAGAGAATAGCAGCCCCTGTGTATATTATAGAGAATAGCAATCCCTGTGTATATTACAGAGAATAGCAGCCCCTGTGTATATTGTAGAGAATAGCAGCCCCTGTGTATATTATAGAGAATAGCAGTCCCTGTGTATATTATAGAGAATAGCAGCCCCTGTGTATATTACAGAGAATAGCAGTCCCTGTGTATATTATAGAGAATAGCAGTCCCTGTGTATATTATAGAGAATAGCAGTCCCTGTGTATATTATAGAGAATAGCAGTCCCTGTGTATATTAAAGAGAATAGCAGTCCCTGTGTATATTAAAGAGAATAGCAGTCCCTGTGTATATTAAAGAGAATAGCAGTCCCTGTGTATATTATAGAGAATAGCAGTCCCTGTGTATATTATAGAGAATAGCAGTCCCTGTGTATATTAAAGAGAATAGCAGTCCCTGTGTATATTATAGAGAATAGCAGTCCCTGTGTATATTATAGAGAATAGCAGTCCCTGTGTATATTATAGAGAATAGCAGTCCCTGTATATATTAAGAGAATAGCAGTCCCTGTATATTTAAAAGACATTATCAGTCCCTGTGTATATTATAAAGAGTATCAGTCCCTGTGTATATTATAGAGAATAGCAGTCCCTGTGTATATTATAGAGAATAGCAGTCCCTGTGTATATTATAGAGAATAGCAGTCCCTGTGTATATTATAGAGAATAGCAGCCCCTGTGTATATTATAGAGAATAGCAGCCCCTGTGTATATTACAGAGAATAGCAGCCCCTGTGTATATTACAGAGAATAGCAGCCCCTGTGTATATTATAGAGAATAGCAGCCCAATGTGTATATTACAGAGAATAGCAGCCCCTGTGTATATTACAGAGAATAGCAGCCCCTGTGTATATTATAGAGAATAGCAGCCCCTGTGTATATTACAGAGAATAGCAGCCCCTGTGTATATTATAGAGAATAGCAGCCCCTGTGTATATTATAGAGATTAACAGCCCCTGTGTATATTACAGAGAATAGCAGTCCCTGTGTATATTATAGAGAATAGCAGTCCCTGTGTATATTATAGAGAATAGCAGTCCCTGTGTATATTACAGAGAATAGCAGCCCCTGTGTATATTACAGAGAATAGAAGTCCCTGTGTATATTATAGAGAATAGCAGTCCCTGTGTATATTACAGAGAATAGCAGTCCCTGTGTATATTAAAGAGAATAGCAGTCCCTGTGTATATTACAGAGAATAGCAGTCCCTGTGTATATTATAGAGAATAGCAGTCCCTGTATATATTATAGAGAATAGCAGTCCCCTGTGTATATTATAGAGAATAGCAGCCCGGTGTATATTATAGAGAATAGCAGACCCTGTGTATATTATAGAGAATAGCAGCTCCTGTGTATATTACCGAGAATAGCAGTCCCTGTGTATATTATAGAGAATAGCAGACCCTGTGTATATTATAGAGAATAGCAGGCCCTGTGTATATTATAGAGAATAGCAGTCCCTGTGTATATTATAGAGAATAGCAGTCCCTTTGTGTATTACAGAGAATAGCAGTCCCTGTGTATATTATAGAGAATAGCAGTCCCTGTGTATATTATAGAGAATAGCAGCTCCTGTGTATATTATAGAGAATAGCAGTCCCTGTGTATATTATAGAGAATAGCAGCCCCTGTGTATATTGCAGAGAATAGCAGCTCCTGTGTATATTATAGAGAATAGCAGCCCCTGTGTATATTATAGAGAATAGCAGCCCCTGTGTATATTACAGAGAATAGCAGCCCCTGTGTATATTACAGAGAATAGCAGCCCCTGTGTATATTAAAGAGAATAGCAGCCCTGTGTATATTACAGAGAATAGCAGCCCCTGTGTATATTATAGAGAATAGCAGCCCCTGTGTATATTATAGAGAATAGCAGCCCCTGTGTATATTATAGAGAATAGCAGTCCCTGTGTATATTACAGAGAATAGCAGTCCCTGTGTATATTATAGAGAATAGCAGTCCCTGTGTATATTACAGAGAATAGCAGTCCCTGTGTATATTATAGAGAATAGCAGCCCTGTGTATATTATAGAGAATAGCAGCCCCTGTGTATATTACAGAGAATAGCAGCCCCTGTGTATATTATAGAGAATAGCAGCCCCTGTGTATATTATAGAGAATAGCAGCCCCTGTGTATATTACAGAGAATAGCAGCCCCTGTGTATATTATCGAGAATAGCAGTCCCTGTGTATATTACAGAGAATAGCAGTCCCTCTGTGTATATTACAGAGAATCGCAGCCCCTGTGTATATTATAGAGAATGGCATTCCTTCTGTATATTATAGAGAATCGCCGCCCCTGTGTATATTATAGAGAATAGCAGCCCCTGTGTATATTATAGAGAATAGCAGTCCCTGTGTATATTATAGAGAATAGCAGCCCCTGTGTATATTGAAGTGAATAGCAGCCTCTGTGTATATATAGAGAATAGCTAGCCCCTGTGTATATTATAGAGAATAGCAGTCCTGTTTATATTAAGAGAATAGCAGTCCCTGTGTATATTATAGAGAATAGCAGCGCCTTTGTATATTATAGAGAATAGCAGCCCCTGTGTATATTATAGAGAATAGCAGCCCCTGTGTATATTACAGAGAATAGCAGTCCCTGTGTATATTATAGAGAGTAGCAGCCCCTGTGTATATTATAGAGAATAGCAACCCCTGTGTATATTATAGAGAATAGCAGCCCCTGTGTATATTACAGAGAATAGCAGCCCCTGTGTATATTATAGAGAATAGCAGCCCTGTGTATATTATAGAGAATAGCAGCCCCTGTGTATATTACAGAGAATAGCAGTCCCTGTGTATATTACAGAGAATAGCAGCCCCTGTGTATATTACAGAGAATAGCAGTCCCTGTGTATATTATAGAGAATAGCAGTCCCTGTGTATATTATCAGAGAATAGCAGCCCCTGTGTATATTATAGAGAATAGCAGCCCCTGTGTATATTACAGAGAATAGCAGCCCTGTGTATATTACAGAGAATAGCAGCCCCTGTGTATATTACAGAGAATAGCAGCCCCTGTGTATATTACAGAGAATAGCAGTCCCTGTGTATATTACAGAGAATAGCAGCCCTGTGTATATTACAGAGAATAGCAGTCCCTGTGTATATTACAGAGAATAGCAGTCCCTGTGTATATTACAGAGAATAGCAGTCCCTGTGTATATTATAGAGAATAGCAGTCCCTGTGTATATTACAGAGAATAGCAGTCCCTGTGTATATTATAGAGAATAGCAGTCCCTGTTTATATTACAGAGAATAGCAGCCCCTGTGTATATTATAGAGAATAGCAGTCCCTGTGTATATTATAGAGAATAGCAGTCCCTGTGTATATTATAGAGAATAGCAGTCCCTGTGTATATTACAGAGAATAGCAGTCCCTGTGTATATTATAGAGAATAGCAGTCCCTGTGTATATTACAGAGAATAGCAGTCCCTGTGTATATTAAAGAGAATAGCAGTCCCTGTGTATATTATAGAGAATAGCAGTCCCTGTGTATATTATAGAGAATAGCAGTCCCTGTGTATATTATAGAGAATAGCAGTCCCCTGTGTATATTATAGAGAATAGCAGCCCCTGTGTATATTATAGAGAATAGCAGTCCCTGTGTATATTTAAGAGAATAGCAGTCCCTGTGTATATTATAGAGAATAGCAGCCCCTGTGTATATTATAGAGAATAGCAGTCCCTGTGTATATTACAGAGAATAGCAGCCCCTGTGTATATTAAAGAGAATAGCAGCCCCTGTGTATATTACAGAGAATAGCAGCCCTGTGTATATTATAGAGAATAGCAGCCCCTGTGTATATTACAGAGAATAGCAGCCCCTGTGTATATTATAGAGAATAGCAGCCCCTGTGTATATTATAGAGAATAGCAGCCCCTGTGTATATTATAGAGAATAGCAGCCCCTGTGTATATTACAGAGAATAGCAGTCCCTGTGTATATTATAGAGAATAGCAGTCCCTGTGTATATTATAGAGAATAGCAGCCCCTGTGTATATTATAGAGAATAGCAGCCCTGTGTATATTATAGAGAATAGCAGCCCCTGTATATATTATAGAGAATAGCAGTCCCTGTGTATATTACAGAGAATAGCAGCCCCTGTGTATATTATAGAGAATAGCAGTCCCTGTGTATATTACAGAGAATAGCAGCCGCTGTGTATATTATAGAGAATAGAAGCCCCTGTGTATATTATAGAGAATAGCAGTCCCTGTGTATATTACAGAGAATAGCAGCCCTGTGTATATTATAGAGAATAGCAGCCCCTGTGTATATTATAGAGAATAGCAGCCCCTGTGTATATTATAGAGAATAGCAGCCCCTGTGTATATTATAGAGAATAGCAGTCCCTGTGTATATTACAGAGAATAGCAGTCCCTGTGTATATTACAGAGAATAGCCCGTATGTATATTATAGAGAATAGCAGCCCCTGTGTATATTATAGAGAATAGCAGCCCCTGTGTATATTATAGAGAATAGCAGCCCCTGTGTATATTATAGAGAATAGCAGCCCCTGTGTATATTACAGAGAATAGCAGCCCCTGTGTATATTATAGAGAATAGCAGCCCCTGTGTATATTACAGAGAATAGCAGTCCCTGTGTATATTATAGAGAATAGCAGTCCCTGTGTATATTACAGAGAATAGCAGCCCCTGTGTATATTACAGAGAATAGCAGTCCCTGTGTATATTACAGAGAATAGCAGTCCCTGTGTATATTACAGAGAATAGCAGCCCCTGTGTATATTATAGAGAATAGCAGTCCCTGTGTATATTACAGAGAATAGCAGCCCCTGTGTATATTATAGAGAATAGCAGCCCCTGTGTATATTACAGAGAATAGCAGCCCCTGTGTATATTACAGAGAATAGTAGCTCCCTGTGTATATTACAGAGAATAGCAGTCCCTGTGTATATTACAGAGAATAGCAGCCCCTGTGTATATTACAGAGAATAGCAGCCACTGTGTATATTATAGAGAATAGCAGCCCCTGTGTATATTACAGAGAATAGCAGCCCTGTGTATATTATAGAGAATAGCAGCCCCTGTGTATATTACAGAGAATAGCAGACCCTGTGTATATTACAGAGAATAGCAGCTCCTGTGTATATTATAGAGAATAGCAGTCCCTGTGTATATTACAGAGAATAGCAGCCCTGTGTATATTATAGAGAATAGCAGCCCTGTGTATATTATAGAGAATAGCAGTCCCTGTGTATATTATAGAGAATAGCAGCCCCTGTGTATATTATAGAGAATAGCAGTCCCTGTGTATATTACAGAGAATAGCAGTCCCTGTGTATATTAAAGAGAATAGCAGTCCCTGTGTATATTACAGAGAATAGCAGTCCCTGTGTATATTATAGAGCATAGCAGTCCCTTTCTCTATTATAGACAATAAATCCTGTGTGTATATTATAGAGAATAGCAGCCCCTGTGTATATTATAGAGAATAGCAGCCCCTGTGTATATTATAGAGAATAGCAGCCCCTGTGTATATTAAAGAGAATAGCAGTCCCTCTGTATATTATAGAGAACAGTCCCTGTGTATATTATAAAGAATAGCAGCCCCTGTGTATATTATAGAGAATAGCAGTCACTTTATATATTAAAGAGAATAGCAGTCCCTGTGTATATTATAGAGAATAGCAGTCCCTGTGTATATTACAGAGAATAGCAGTCCCTGTGTATATTATAGCGAATAGCAGTCCCTGTGTATATTATAGAGAATAGCAGTCCCTGTGTATATTACAGAGAATAGCAGTCCCTGTGTATATTATAGAGAATAGCAGTCCCTGTGTATATTATAGAGAATAGCAGTCCCTGTGTATATTACAGAGAATAGCAGTCCCTGTGTATATTATAGAGAATAGCAGTCCCTGTGTATATTATAGAGAATAGCAGTCCCTGTGTATATTATAGAGAATAGCAGTCCCTGTGTATATTATAGAGAATAGCAGCCCCTGTGTATATTATAGAGAATAGCAGTCCCTGTGTATATTACAGAGAATAGCAGTCCCTGTGTATATTATAGAGAATAGCAACCCTGTGTATATTATAGAGAATAGCAGCCCCTGTGTATATTATAGAGAATAGCAGTCCCTGTGTATATTATAGAGAATAGCAGTCCCTGTGTATAATCTAGGCAATAGCAGACCCTGTGTATATTACAGAGAATAGCAGCCCCTGTGTATATTATAGAGAATAGCAGTCCCTGTGTATATTATAGAGAATAGCAGCCCCTGTGTATATTACAGAGAATAGCAGCCCTGTGTATATTATAGAGAATAGCAGCCCCTGTGTATATTACAGAGAATAGCAGTCCCCTGTGTATATTATAGAGAATAGCAGTCCCTGTGTATATTATAGAGAATAGCAGCCCCTGTGTATATTATAGAGAATAGCAGTCCCTGTGTATATTACAGAGAATAGCAGTCCCTGTGTATATTATAGAGAATAGCAGCCCCTGTGTATATTATCGTGAATAGCAGTCCCTGTGTATATTATAGAGAATAGCAGCCCCTGTGTATATTAAAGAGAATAGCAGCCCCTGTGTATATTATAGAGAATAGCAGCCCCTGTGTATATTACAGAGAATAGCAGCCCTGTGTATATTATAGAGAATAGCAGTCCCTGTGTATATTATAGAGAATAGCAGTCCCTGTGTATATTATAGAGAATAGCAGTCCCTGTGTTTTTAAGAGAATAACAGCCCCTGTGTATATTATAGAGAAAAGCAGTCACTATGTATGTTAAAGATAATAGCAGCCCCTGTGTATATTATAGAGAATAGCAGCCCCTGTGTATATTATAGAGAATAGCAACCCGTGTATATTATAGAGAATAGAGACCCCTGTGTATATTATAGAGAATAGCAGTCCCTGTGTATATTATAGAGAATAGCAGTCCCTGTGTATATTACAGAGAATAGCAGTCCCTGTATATGTTAAAGAGAATAGCAGTCCCTGTGTATATTACAGAGAATAGCAGTCCCTGTGTATATTATAGAGAATAGCACTCCCTGTGTATATTATAGAGAATAGTAGATTCTGTGTATATTACAGAGAATAGCAGTCCCTGTGTATATTATAGAGAATAGCAGTCCCTGTGTACATTAATGAGAATAGCAGCCCCTGTGTATATTACAGAGAATAGCAGCCCCTGTGTATAGTACAGAGAATAGCAGTCCCTGTGTATATTACAGAGAATAGTAGCTCCCGTGTATATTACAGAGAATAGCAGCCCCTGTGTATATTATAGAGAATAGCAGCCCCTGTGTATATTACAGAGAATAGCAGCCCCTGTGTATATTATAGAGAATAGCAGCCCTGTGTATATTACAGAGAATAGCAGCCCCGTGTATATTATAGAGAATAGCAGTCCCTGTGTATATTACAGAGAATAGCAGCCCCTGTGTATATTATAGAGAATAGCAGCCCGGTGTATATTACAGAGAATAGCAGTCCCTGTGTATATTACAGAGAATAGCCCTGTGTATATTATAGAGAATAGCAGCCCCTGTGTATATTATAGAGAATAGCAGCCCCTGTGTATATTACAGAGAATAGCAGCCCCTGTGTATATTACAGAGAATAGCAGCCCTGTGTATATTACAGAGAATAGCAGCCCCTGTGTATATTATCGAGAATAGCAGTCCCTGTGTATATTACAGAGAATAGCAGCCCCTGTGTATATTGCAGAGAATAGCAGTCCCTGTGTATGTTACAGAGAATAGCAGTCCCTGTGTATATTAAAGAGAATAGAAGTTCCTGTGCATATTATAGAGAATAGCAATCCCTGTTTATATTACAGAGAATAGCAGCCCCCTGTGTATATTACAGAGAATAGCAGCCCCTGTGTATATTACAGAGAATAGCAGTCCTGTGTATATTACAGAGAATAGCAGTCCCTGTGTATATTACAGAGAATAGCAGCCCCTGTGTATATTATAGAGAATAGCAGCCCCTGTGTATATTACAGAGAATAGCAGCCCCTGTGTATATTACAGAGAATAGCAGCCCCTGTGTATATTATAGAGAATAGCAGTCCCTGTGTATATTACAGAGAATAGCAGCCACTGTGTATATTATAGAGAATAGCAGACCCTGTGTATATTACAGAGAATAGCAGTCCCTGTGTATATTATAGAGAATAGCAGTCCCTGTGTATATTACAGAGAATAGCAGCCCCTGTGTATATTATAGAGAATAGCAGTCCCTGTGTATATTACAGAGAATAGCAGCCCTGTGTATATTATAGAGAATAGCAGCCCCTGTGTATATTACAGAGAATAGCAGCCCCTGTGTATATTATAGAGAATAGCAGCCCTGTGTATATTACAGAGAATAGCAGCCCTGTGTATATTATAGAGAATAGCAGCCCCTGTGTATATTACAGAGAATAGCAGCCCCTGTGTATATTACAGAGAATAGCAGCCCCTGTGTATATTATAGAGAATAGCAGCCCCTGTGTATATTATAGAGAATAGCAGCCCCTGTGTATATTACAGAGAATAGTAGCCCCTGTGTTAATTACAGAGAATAGCAGCCCTTGTGTATATTACAGAGAATAGCAGTCCCTGTGTATATTATAGAGAATAGCAGACCCTGTGTATATTACAGAGAATAGCAGCCCCTGTGTATATTATAGAGAATAGCAGTCCCTGTGTATATTATAGAGAATAGCAGCCCCTGTGTATATTATAGAGAATAGCAGTCCCTGTGTATATTAAAGAGAATAGCAGTCCCTGTGTATATTACAGAGAATAGCTTCCCTTTGTATATTATAGAGAATAGCAGCCCCTGTGTATATTATAGAAAATTCATGTCGCTGTGTATATTATAGAGAATAGCAGTCCCTGTGTATATTGTAGGGAATAGCAGTCCCTGTGTATATTATAGAGAATAGCAGTCCCTTTCTATATTATAGACAATAAATCCTGTGTGTATATTATAGAGAATAGCAGTCCCTGTGTATATTATAGAGAATAGCAGTCCCTGTGTATATTATAGAGAATAGCAGTCCCTGTGTATATTATAGAGAATAGCAGTCCCTGTGTATATTATAGAGAATAGCAGCCCCTGTGTATATTATAGAGAATAGCAGTCCCTGTGTATATTATAGAGAATAGCAGCCCCTGTGTATATTATAGAGAATAGCAGCCCCTGTGTATATTATAGAGAATAGCAGACCCTGTGTATATTACAGAGAATAGCAGTCCCTGTGTATATTACAGAGAATAGCAGCCCCTGTGTATATTATAGAGAATAGCAGCCCCTGTGTATATTACAGAGAATAGCAGCCCCTGTGTATATTATAGAGAATAGCAGCCCCTGTGTATATTACAGAGAATAGCAGCCCCTGTGTATATTATAGAGAATAGCAGCCCCTGTGTATATTACAGAGAATAGCAGCCCCTGTGTATATTACAGAGAATAGCAGTCCCTGTGTATATTACAGAGAATAGCAGCCCCTGTGTATATTATAGAGAATAGCAGTCCCTGTGTATATTATAGAGAATAGCAGTCCCTGTGTATATTACAGAGAATAGCAGCCCTGTGTATATTATAGAGAATAGCAGCCCTGTGTATATTACAGAGAATAGCAGCCCCTGTGTATATTACAGAGAATAGCAGTACCTGTGTATATTGTAGAGAATAGCAGCCCCTGTGTATATTACAGAGAATAGCAGCCGCTGTGTATATTACAGAGAATAGCAGTCCCTGTGTATATTAAAGAGAATAGCAGTCCCTGTGTATATTATAGAGAATAGCAGTCCCTGTGTATATTACAGAGAATAGCAGCCCCTGTGTATATTATAGAGAATAGCAGTCCCTGTGTATATTACAGAGAATAGCAGCCCCTGTGTATATTATAGAGAATAGCAGCCCCTGTGTATATTACAGAGAATAGCAGTCCCTGTGTATATTACAGAGAATAGTAGCTCCTGTGTATATTATAGAGAATAGCAGTCCCTGTGTATATTACAGAGAATAGCAGCCCCTGTGTATATTATAGAGAATAGCAGCCCCTGTGTATATTATAGAGAATAGCAGCCCCTGTGTATATTACAGAGAATAGCAGCCCCTGTGTATATTATAGAGAATAGCAGCCCTGTGTACATTACAGCGAATAGCAGCCCCTGTGTATATTATAGAGAATAGCAGTCCCTTTGTACATTACAGAGAATAGCAGTCCTGTGTATTTTACTGAGAATATGCAGCTCCTGTGTATATTATAGAGAATAGCAGTCCCTGTGTATATTACAGTGATAGCAGCCCCTGTGTATATTGTAGAGATTAGCAAGCCACTGTGTATATTATTGAGAATAGCCGCCCCTGTGTATATTACAGAGAATAGCAGCCCCTGTGTATATCATAGAGAATAGCAGCCCCTGTGTATATTATAGAGAATAGCAGCCCCTGTGTACATTACAGAGAATAGCATTCCCTGTGTACATTATAGAAATTAGCAGTCCCTGTGTATATTGCAGAGAATAGTAGCTCCTGTGTATATTATAGGAATAGCAAACCCTGTGTATATTATAGAGAATAGCAGTCCCTGTGTACATTACAGAGAATAGCAGCACCTGTGTACATTACAGAGAATAGCAGCCCCTGTGTTTATTATAGAGAATAGCAGCCCCTGTGTATATTACAGAGAATAGCAGCCCTGTGTATATTACAGAGAATAGCAGCCCCTGTGTATATTACAGAGAATAGCAGCCCCTGTGTATATTACAGAGAATAGCAGCCCCTGTGTATATTACAGAGAATAGCAGCCCCTGTGTACATTACAGAGAATAGCAGCCCCTGTGTATATTATAGAGAATAGCAGTCCCTGTGTATATTACAGAGAATAGCAGCCCCTGTGTATATTATAGAGAATAGCAGCCCCTGTGTATATTACAGAGAATAGTAGCCGCTGTGTATATTACAGAGAATAGCAGCCCCTGTGTATATTACAGAGAATAGCAGTCCCTGTGTATATTACAGAGAATAGCAGTCCCTGTGTATATTACAGAGAATAGCAGCCCCTGTGTATATTATAGAGAATAGCAGCCCCTGTGTATATTACAGAGAATAGCAGCCCCTGTGTATATTGTAGAGAATAGCAGCCCCTGTGTATATTGCAGAGAATAGCAGTCCCTGTGTATATTACAGAGAATAGCAGTCCCTGTGTATATTACAGAGAATAGCAGCCCCTGTGTATATTATAGAGAATAGCAGTCCCTGTTTATATTACAGAGAATAGCAGCCCCCGTGTATATTATCGAGAATAGCAGCCCCTGTGTATATTACAGAGAATAGCAGCCCCTGTGTATATTACAGAGAATAGCAGCCCTGTGTATATTACAGAGAATAGCAGTCCCTGTGTATATTACAGAGAATAGCAGCCCCTGTGTATATTACAGAGAATAGCAGTCCCTGTGTATATTACAGAGAATAGCAGCCCCTGTGTATATTATAGAGAATAGCAGCCCCTGTGTATATTACAGAGAATAGCAGCCCCTGTGTATATTATAGAGAATAGCAGCCCCTGTGTATATTACAGAGAATAGCAGCCCTGTGTATATTACAGAGAATAGCAGCCCTGTGTATATTATAGAGAATAGCAGCCCCTGTGTATATTACAGAGAATAGCAGCCCCTGTGTATATTATAGAGAATAGCAGTCCCTGTGTTAAACTACAGAGAATAGCAGCCCCTGTGTATATTGTAGAGAATAGCAGTCCCTGTGTATATTACAGAGAAAAGCAGCCCCTGTGTATATTACAGAGAATAGCAGTCCCTGTGTATATTATAGAGAATAGCAGTCCCTGTGTATATTACAGAGAATAGCAGCCCCTGTGTATATTGTAGAGAATAGCAGCCACTGTGTATATTATAGAGAATAGCAGCCCTGTGTATATTACAGAGAATAGCAGCCCCTGTGTATATTATAGAGAATAGCAGCCCCTGTGTATATTACAGAGAATAGCAGTCCCTGTGTATATTACAGAGAATAGTAGCTCCTGTGTATATTATAGAGAATAGCAGCCCCTGTGTATATTATAGAGAATAGCAGCCCCTGTGTATATTAAAGAGAATAGCAGCCCCTGTGTATATTACAGAGAATAGCAGTCCCTCTGTATATTACAGAGAATAGCAGCCCATGTGTATATTATAGAGAATAGCAGTCCCTGTGTATATTATAGAGAATAGCAGCCCTGTGTATATTACAGAGAATAGCAGTCCCTGTGTATATTACAGAGAATAGCAGTCCCTGTGTATATTACAGAGAATAGCAGTCCCTGTGTATATTATAGAGAATAGGAGCCCATGTGTATATTACAGAGATTAGTAGCCCCTGTGTTATTTACAGAGAACAGCAGCCCTTGTGTATATTACAGAGAATAGCAGCCCCTGTGTATATTATAGAGAATAGCAGCCCCTGTATACATTACAGAGAATAGCAGTCCTGTGCACATTATAGAAATTATCTGTCCCTGTGTATATTACAGAGAATAGCAGCCCCTGTGTATATTATAGAGAATAGCAGTCCTGTGTATATTACAGAGAATAGCAGCCCCTGTGTATATTATAGAGAATAGCAGCCCCTGTGTATATTACAGAGAATAGCAGCCCCTGTGTATATTATAGAGAATAGCAGTCCCTGTGTATATTATAGAGAATAGCAGCCCGGTGTATATTATAGAGAATAGCAGACCCTGTGTATATTATAGAGAATAGCAGTCCCTGTGTATATTACAGAGAATAGCAGTCCCTGTGTATATTATGGAGAATAGCAGTCCCTGTGTATATTATAGAGAATAGCAGCCCCTGTGTATATTATAGAGAATAGCAGCCCCTGTGTATATTAAAGAGAATAGCAGCCCCTGTGTATATTATAGAGAATAGCAGACCCTGTGTATATTATAGAGAATAGCAGACCCTGTGTATATTACAGAGAATAGCAGTCCCTGTGTATATTACAGAGAATAGCAGTCCCTGTGTATATTATAGAGAATAGCAGCCCCTGTGTATATTATAGAGAATAGCAGCCCTGTGTATATTATAGAGAATAGCAGTCCCTGTGTATATTATAGAGAATAGCAGCCCCTGTGTATATTATAGAGAATAGCAGCCCCTGTGTATATTACAGAGAATAGCAGCCCTGTGTATATTATAGAGAATAGCAGCCCCTGTGTATATTACAGAGAATAGCAGCCCCTGTGTATATTACAGAGAATAGCAGACCCTGTGTATATTACAGAGAATAGCAGCCCCTGTGTATATTACAGAGAATAGCAGCCCCTGTGTATATTATAGAGAATAGCAGTCCCTGTGTATATTACAGAGAATAGCAGCCCCTGTGTATATTACAGAGAATAGCAGCCCCTGTGTATATTATAGAGAATATCAGCCCCTCTGTGTATTATAGAGAATAGCAGCCCTTGTGTATATTACAGAGAATAGCAGCCCCTGTGTATATTACAGAGAATGGCAGCCCCTGTGTATATTACAGAGAATAGCAGTCCTGTGTATATTACAGAGAATAGCAGTCCCTCTGTATATTACAGAGAATAGCAGCCCCTGTGTATATTATAGAGAATAGCAGCCCTGTGTATATTACAGAGAATAGCAGCCCCTGTGTATATTATAGAGAATAGCAGCCCCTGTGTATATTACAGAGAATAGCAGCCCCTGTGTATATTACAGAGAATAGCAGTCCCTGTGTATATTACAGAGAATAGCAGTCCTGTGTATATTATAGTGAATAGCAGTCCCTGTGTATATTACAGAGAATAGCAGCCCCTGTGTATATTATAGAGAATAGCAGCCCCTGTGTATATTACAGAGAATAGCAGTCCCTGTGTACATTATAGAAATTATCAGTCCCTGTGTATATTACAGAGAATAGCAGTCCCTGTGTATATTACAGAGAATAGCAGTCCCTGTGTATATTACAGAGAATAGCAGCCCAATGTGTATATTACAGAGAATAGCAGCCCCTGTGTATATTATAGAGAATATCAGCCCCTGTGTATATTACAGAGAATAGCAGCCCCTGTGATTATTATAGAGAATAGCAGCCCCTGTGTATATTACAGAGAATAGCAGCCCCTGTGTATATTACAGAGAATAGCAGCCCCTGTGTATATTATAGAGAATAGCAGCCCCTGTGTATATTACAGAGAATAGCAGTCCCTGTGTATATTACAGAGAATAGCAGTCCCTGTGTATATTACAGAGAATAGCAGCCCTGTGTATATTATAGAGAATAGCAGTCCCTGTGTATATTACAGAGAATAGCAGCCCCTGTGTATATTACAGAGAATAGCAGCCTCTGTGTATATTACAGAGAATAGCAGCCTCTGTGTATATTACAGAGAATAGCAGCCCCTGTGTATATTATAGAGAATAGCAGCCCCTGTGTATATTACAGAGAATAGCAGCCCCTGTGTATATTATAGAGAATAGCAGCCCCTGTGTATATTACAGAGAATAGCAGCCCTGTGTATATTATAGAGAATAGCAGCCCCTGTGTATATTATAGAGAATAGCAGCCCCTGTGTATATTACAGAGAATAGCAGCCCCTGTGTATATTATAGAGAATAGCAGTCCCTGTGTATATTACAGAGAATAGCAGCCCCTGTGTATATTATAGAGAATAGCAGTCCCTGTGTATATTACAGAGAATAGCAGCCCCTGTGTATATTACAGAGAATAGCAGCCCCTGTGTATATTACAGAGAATAGCAGTCCCTGTGTATATTAAGAGAATAGCAGCCCCTGTGTATATTATAGAGAATAGCAGCCCCTGTGTATATTACAGAGAATAGCAGCCCCTGTGATTATTATAGAGAATAGCAGCCCAATGTGTATATTACAGAGAATAGCAGCCCTGTGTATATTACAGAGAATAGCAGCCCCTGTGTATATTACAGAGAATAGCAGCCCCTGTGTATATTACAGAGAATAGCAGTCCCTGTGTATATTACAGAGAATAGCAGTCCCTGTGTATATTACAGAGAATAGCAGCCCCTGTGTATATTATAGAGAATAGCAGTCCCTGTGTATATTGCAGAGAATAGCAGCCCCTGTGTATATTATAGAGAATAGCAGCCCCTGTGTATATTATAGAGAATAGCAGCCCCTGTGTATATTACAGAGAATAGCAGCCCCTGTGTATATTATAGAGAATAGCAGCCCTGTGTATATTATAGAGAATAGCAGCCCCTGTGTATATTATAGAGAATAGCAGACCCTGTGTATATTATAGAGAATAGCAGCCCTGTGTATATTACAGAGAATAGCAGCCCTGTGTATATTATAGAGAATAGCAGCCCCTGTGTATATTACAGAGAATAGCAGTCCCTGTGTATATTACAGAGAATAGCAGTCCCTGTGTATATTATAGAGAATAGCAGTCCCTGTGTATATTACAGAGAATAGCAGCCCCTGTGTATATTATAGAGAATAGCAGCCCCTGTGTATATTATAGAGAATAGCAGCCCCTGTGTATATTACAGAGAATAGCAGTCCCTGTGTATATTACAGAGAATAGCAGCCCTGTGTATATTATAGAGAATAGCAGTCCCTGTGTATATTACAGAGAATAGCAGTCCCTGTGTATATTATAGAGAATAGCAGCCCAATGTGTATATTACAGAGAATAGCAGTCCCTGTGTATATTACAGAGAATAGCAGCCCCTGTGTATATTATAGAGAATAGCAGCCCCTGTGTATATTACAGAGAATAGCAGCCCCTGTGTATATTACAGAGAATAGCAGCCCCTGTGTATATTATAGAGAATAGCAGCCCCTGTGTATATTACAGAGAATAGCAGCCCCTGTGTATATTATAGAGAATAGCAGCCCCTGTGTATATTACAGAGAATAGCAGCCCCTGTGTATATTACAGAGAATAGCAGCCCCTGTGTATATTACAGAGAATAGCAGCCCCTGTGTATATTACAGAGAATAGCAGCCCCTGTGTATATTATAGAGAATAGCAGTCCCTGTGTATATTACAGAGAATAGCAGCCCCTGTGTATATTATAGAGAATAGCAGTCCCTGTGTACATTACAGAGAATAGCAGTCCCTGTGTATATTACAGAGAATAGCAGCCCCTGTGTATATTATAGAGAATAGCAGCCCCTGTGTATATTACAGAGAATAGCAGCCCCTGTGTATATTACAGAGAATTAGCATCCCTGTGTATATTATAGAGAATAGCAGCCCCTGTGTATATTATAGAGAATAGCAGCCCCTGTGTAATTTACAGAGAATAGCAGTCCCTGTGTAATTAAGAGAATATCAGTCCCTGTGTATATTGCAGAGAATAGCAGCTCCTGTGTATATTATAGAGAATAGCAGCCCTGTGTATATTATAGAGAATAGCAGCCCTGTGTATATTACAGAGAATAGCAGCCCCTGTGTTTAATTACAGAGAATAGCAGCCCTTGTGTATATTACAGAGAATAGCAACCCTGTGTATATATAGAGAATAGCAGCCCTGTGTATATTACAGAGAATAGTAGCTCCTGTGTATATTATAGAGAATAGTAGTCTCTGTGTATATTACAGAGAATAGAAGCTCCTGTGTATATTATAGAGAATAGTAGTCCCTGTGTATATTATAGAGAATAGCAGCCCCTGTGTATATTATAGAGAATAGCAGCCCCTGTGTATATTACAGAGAATAGCAGCCCTGTGTATATTACAGAGAATAGCAGCCCCTGTGTATATTACAGAGAATAGCAGTCCCTTTGTATGTTACAGAGAATAGCAGTCCCCGTGTATATTACAGAGAATAGCAGCCCCTGTGTATATTATAGAGAATAGCAGCCCCTGTGTATATTACAGAGAATAGCAGCCCCTGTGTATATTACAGAGAATAGCAGTCCCTGTGTATATTACAGAGAATAGCAGTCCCTGTGTATATTACAGAGAATAGCAGCCCCTGTGTATATTACAGAGAATAGTAGCCCCTGTGTATATTACAGAGAATAGCAGCCCTGTGTATATTACAGAGAATAGCAGCCCCTGTGTATATTATAGAGAATAGCAGCCCCTGTGTATATTACAGAGAATAGCAGCCCCTGTGTATATTATAGAGAATAGCAGTCCCTGTGTATATTACAGAGAATAGCAGCCCCTGTGTATATTACAGAGAATAGCAGCCCCTGTGTATATTACAGAGAATAGCAGCCCCATGTATATTATAAAGAATAGCAACCCCTGAGTATATATATATATACCATTGTTATTCTTGTGTATATTGTAGAGTAGAGCAGCACCAGTGAACATTATAAAGAATAGGAGTCCTTATGTTTGTTGTTGAGAATAAGAGTTTTTCTGTATATTATGGAGAATAGCTGCCCCCTTTCCATATTATACAGGATAGAATAGGAATACAGGCCAGTGAGCCCTTCGAGTCTGTTCCACCATTCAATGAAATCATGGCTGATCTGGTTGTGGTCTCAACTCTGCTTCTATCTCTGCCCCCCATAACCCTTGACTCCCTTGTTGACCAAAGATTTGTCTCACTCAGCCTTGAACATATTCAATGACCTCCTCTGCTTTCTGTTGAAGAACAGCCCCTGTATATTATAAACAAGAAAAACATCCTGTATATGCTTCATTTAGTAAAACAGATGATGGAGTCTATATGTCAGCAACGCAAAAATTCAATGAGTGTTTTCCGGGCTGAATACTATATATAATCCCAAAGTGAGCCTCAAGCATTGCTGATTGGTCCATTCTAATCACATGAAGTACAGGCCAATCAGATCCCAACATTGGTGTGTTCTAATCACATGGCAATGTGAACCAATCAGATCCACATAGCTGGCAACTAATTTATGTTTATTTTTAGGTGTCTATTTTTAAATTGTTTTTTAGTATTGAATCCTTGCAGGTTAAACCTTAACGCCTGGCATTGGTGTGACTGTGTTTTGACAATAGAAACATGGAGTCAGGCAGAACAGAAAGAGTCTATTCGATCCATCATTCCGATACTGGCTCTTTGAAAGATTTATCTTTCCACACAGCCCTGCAATTTTATTTCCTTTCCAAGTATTTACCCAATTTCCTTTTGAAAGTTACTATTGAATCAGCTTCCATTGCCCTTTCAGGCACCACATTCCAGATCAGAAAAATCCTCCTCATCTCTCCCTCTGGTTCTTTCGTTGGCTGTCTTAAACCTGTGTCCTCTGGTCACTGATCTGTTTGTCAGTGGAAACATTTTCTTCCTATTTACTCTCTCAAAACCCCTCATCATTTGGAACATTGCTATGAAATCTCCCTTCAACTTTTGCTGCTCTAAGGGGAGATAGAGAGGAACATTTTCCTCTACTGGGAGTGTTGAGGACAAAGGGAAATAATCATAAAGTCAGAGACAAACATTCAGGAGAGAGGTTTGGAAACAGTTCTTTTGCTAGAAGTGTGGAACCCCCTCCTACAAAAGGCAGGAGATGATCTTGGCCCCTATTTCCTGTAAAGTACACAGGAGCTACTATTCTCTGTAAGATACATGGAGACTGTTATTCTGTACACTGTACACAATGGTTTGCTTTCTCTATAGTACACAGAGGGGCTTACTCTCTATAATAAACACAGGGGTTGCTATTTTCTATAAAATACACAGAGGCTGCTACTCTGTATAATATGGACAGGGATTGTTATGCTCTATAATATAGACATGATCTGCTATTCCTTATTATTACACATGGGCTGCTATTCTTTATAGTATAAGGAACAGCTGCTATTCTGTGGAATACACACAGGCACTGCATTTCTATATAATATAAACACAGGCACTGCTTGTCTCTGTAATAAACACAGGAACTGCTTTTCTCTATAATATAAACACAGGCACTGCTTTTCTCAAAAATAAACACAGGCACTGCTTTTCTCTGTAATAAACACAGGCACTGCTTGTCTCTATAATAAACACAGGCACTGCTTTTCTCTGTAATATAAACACAGGCACTGCTTTTCTCTGTAATATAAACACAGGCACTGCTTTTCTCTATAATAAACACAGGCACTGCTTTTCTCTGTAATATAAACACAGGCACTGCTTTTCTCTGTAATATAAACACAGGCACTGATTTTCTCTGTAATATAAACACAGGAACTGCTGTTCTCTATAATAAACACAGGCACTGCTTTTCTCTGTAATATAAACACAGGCACTGCTTTTCTCTATAATAAACACAGAGATTGCTTTTCTCTGTAATATAAACACAGGCACTGCTTTTCTCTGTAATAAACACAGGCACTGCTTTTCTCTGTAATATAAACACAGGCACTGCTTTTCTCTATAATATAAACACAGGCACTGCTTTTATCTGTAATAAACACAGGCACTGCTTTTCTCTATAATAAACACAGGCACTGCATTTCTCTGTAATATAAACACAGGCACTGCTTTTCTCTATAATATAAACACAGGCACTGCTTTTCTCTACAATAAACACAGGCACTGCTTTTCGCTATAATATAAACACAGGCACTGCTTTTCTCTATAATAAACACAGGCACTGCTTTTCTCTAATAAACACAGGCACTGCTTTTCTCTGTAATAAACACAGGGACTGCTTTTCTCTGTAATATAAACACAGGCACTGCTTTTCTCTGTAATATAAACACAGGCACTGCTTTTCTCTGTAATAAACACAGGCACTGCTTTTCTCTGTAATATAAACACAGAGACTGCTTTTCTCTGTAATAAACACAGGCACTGCTTTTCTCTGTAATATAAACACAGGCACTGCTTTTCTCTGTAATATAAACACAAGCTCTGCTTTTCTCTATAATATAAACACAGGCACTGCTTTTCTCTATAATATAAACACAGGCACTGCTTTTCTCTATAATAAACACAGGCACTGCATTTCTCTATAATAAACACAGGCATTGCTTTCCTCTGTAATATAAACACAGGCACTGCTTTTCTCTGTAATAAACACAGGCACTGATTTTCTCTGTAATATAAATACAGGCACTGCTTTTCTCTGTAATAAACACAGGCACTGCTTTTCTCTGTATAAACACAGGCACTGCTTTTTTCTGTAATATAAACACAGGCACTGCTTTTCTCTGTAATATAAACACAGGCACTGCTTTTCTCTGTAATAAACACAGGCACTGCTTTTCTCTGTAATATAAACACAGAGACTGCTTTTCTCTGTAATAAACACAGGCACTGCTTTTCTCTGTAATATAAACACAGGCACTGCTTTTCTCTGTAATATAAACACAAGCTCTGCTTTTCTCTATAATATAAACACAGGCACTGCTTTTCTCTATAATATAAACACAGGCACTGCTTTTCTCTATAATAAACACAGGCACTGCATTTCTCAGTAATAAACACAGGCATTGCTTTTCTCTGTAATATAAACACAGGCACTGCTTTTCTCTGTAATAAACACAGGCACTGATTTTCTCTGTAATATAAACACAGGCACTGCTTTTCTCTGTAATAAACACAGGCACTGCTTTTCTCTGTAATATAAACACAGAGACTGCTTTTCTGGTAATGAACACAGGCACTGCTTTTCTCTGTAATATAAACACAGGTACTGCTTTTCTCAATAATAAACACAGGCACTGCTTTTCTCTGTAATATAAACACAGGCACTGCTTTTCTCTATAATAAACACAGGCACTGCTTTTCTCTATAATAAACACAGAGATTGCTTTTCTCTGAAATATAAACACAAGCACTGCTTTTCTCTGTAACAAACACAGGCACTGATTTTCTCTGTAATATAAACACAGGCACTGCTTTTCTCTGTAATAAACACAGGCACTGCTTTTCTCTGTATAAACACAGGCACTGCTTTTTTCTGTAATATAAACACAGGCACTGCTTTTCTCTGTAATATAAACACAGGCACTGCTTTTCTCTGTAATAAACACAGGCACTGCTTTTCTCTGTAATATAAACACAGAGACTGCTTTTCTCTGTAATAAACACAGGCACTGCTTTTCTCTGTAATATAAACACAGGCACTGCTTTTCTCTGTAATATAAACACAAGCTCTGCTTTTCTCTATAATATAAACACAGACACTGCTTTTCTCTATAATAAACACAGGCACTGCTTTTCTCTATAATAAACACAGGCACTGCTTTTATCTGTAATATAATCACAGGCACTGCTTTTCTCTGTAATAAACAGAGGCACTGCTTTTCTCTATAATATAAACACAGGCATTGCTTTTCTCTGTAATAAACATAGGCACTGCTTTTCGCTGTCATAAAAAAAAAGGCACTGCTTTTCTCTGTAATAAACACAGGCACTGCTTTTCTCTGTAATATAAACACAGGCACTGCCTTTCTCTGTAATAAACACAGGCACATCTTTTCTCTGTAATATAAACACAGGCACTGCTTTTCTCTGTCATATAAACACAGATACTGCTTTTCTGGTAATGAACACAGGCACTGCTTTTCTCTGTAATATAAACACAGGCACTGCTTCTGTCTATAATAAACACAGGCACTGCTTTTCTCTGTAATATAAACACAGGCACTGCTTTTCTCTGTAATAAACACAGGCACTGCTTTTCTCGTTAATATAAACACAGGCACTGCTTTTCTCTATAATATAAACACAGGCACTGCTTTTCTCTATAATATAAACACAGGCACTGCTTTTCTCTATAATAAACACAGGCACTGCTTTTCTCTGTAATAAACACAGGCACATCTTTTCTCTGTAATATAAACACAGGCACTGCTTTTCTCTGTAATATAAACACAGAGACTGCTTTTCTGGTAATGAACACAGGCACTGCTTTTCTCTGTAATATAAACACAGGCACTGCTTTTCTCTATAATAAACACAGGCACTGCTTTTCTCTGTAATATAAACACAGGCACTGCTTTTCTCTGTAATAAACACAGGGACTGCTTTTCTCTATAATATAAACACAGGCACTGCTTTTCTCTATAATAAACACAGGCACTGCTTTTCTCTATAATAAACACAGGCACTGCTTTTCTCTGTAATATAAACACAGGCACTGCTTTTCTCTGTAATATAAACACAGGCACTGCTTTTCTCTATAATATAAACACAGGCACTGCTTTTCTCTATAATATAAACACAGGCACTGCTTTTCTCTATAATATAAACACAGGCACTGCTTTTCTCTGTAATATAAACACAGGCACTGCTTTTCCTGTAATAAACACAGGCACTGCTTTTCTCTATAATAAACACAGGCACTGCTTTTCTCTGTAAAATAAACACAGGCACTGCTTTTCTCTATAATATAAACACAGGCACTGCTTTTCTCTATAATAAACACAGGAACTGCTTTTCTCTATAATAAACACAGGCACTGCTTTTCTTTGTAATATAAACACAGGCACTGCTTTTCACTATAATATAAACACAGGCAGTGCTTTTCTCTATAATATAAACACAGGCACTGCTTTTCTCTATAATATAAACACAGGCACTGCTTTTCTCTATAATATAAACACAGGCACTGCTTTTCTCTGTAATATAAACACAGGCACTGCTTTTCTCTATAATAAACACAGGCACATCTTTTCTCTATAATAAACACAGACACTGCTTTTCTCTGTAATATAAACACAGGCACTGCTTTTCTCTATAATATAAACACAGGCACTGCTTTTCTCTATAATAAACACAGGCACTGCTTTTTTCTGTAATATAAACACAGGCACTGCTTTTCTCTATAATAAACACAGGCACTGCTTTTCTCTGTAATAAACACAGGCACTGCTTTTGTCTGTAATATAAACACAGGCACTGCTTTTCTCTATAATAAACACAGGCACTGCTTTTCTCTGTAATAAACACAGGCACTGCTTTTGTCTGTAATATAAACACAGGCACTGCTTTTCTCTGTAATATAAACACAGGCACTGCTTTTCTCTATAATAAACACAGGCACTGCTTTTCTCTGTAATAAACACAGGGACTGCTTTTCTCTGTAGTATAAACACAGGCACTGCTTTTCTCTGTAATAAACACAGGCACTGCTTTTTTCTGTAATATAAACACAGAGACTGCTTTTCTCTGTAATAAACACAGGCACTGCTTTTCTCTGTAATATAAACACAGGCACTGCTTTTCTCTGTAATATAAACACAAGCTCTGCTTCTCTCTATAATATAAACACAGGCACTGCTTTTCTCTATAATATAAACACAGGCACTGCTTTTCTCTATAATAAACACAGGCACTGCTTTTCTCTATAATAAACACAGGCACTGCTTATCTCTGTAATATAAACACAGGCACTGCTTTTCTCTATAATATAAACACAGGCACTGCTTTTCTCTGTAATAAACACAGGCACTGCGTTTCTCTATAATAAACACAGGCACTGCCTTTCTCTGTAATAAACAAAGGCACTGCTTTTCTCTGTAATATAAACACAGGCACTGCTTTTCTCTATAATATAAACACAGGCACTGCTTTTCTCTGTAATATAAAGAAAGTCATTGCTTTTCTCTGTAATAAACACAGGCACTGCTTTTCTCTATAATATAAACACAGGCACTGCTTTCTCTATAATATAAACACAGGCATTGCTTTTCTCTATAATATAAACACAGGCACTGCTTTTCTCTGTAATATAAACACAGGCACTGCTTTTCTCTGTAATAAACACAGGCACTGCTTTTCTCTGTAATAGAAACACAGAGACTGCTTTTCTCTGTAATAAACACAGGCACTGCTTTTCTCTATAATATAAACACAGGCACTGCTTTTCTCTATAATATAAACACAGGCACTGCTTTTCTCTATAATAAACACAGGCACTGCTTTTCTCTATAATAAACACAGGCACTGCTTTTCTCTATAATAAACACAGGCACTGCTTTTCTCTGTAATATAAACACAGGCACTGCTTCTCTCTGTAATATAAACACAGGCACTGCTTTTCTCTATAATATAAACACAGGCACTGCTTTTCTCTATAATATAAACACAGGCACTGCTTTTCTCTATAATATAAACACAGGCACTGCTTTTCTCTGTAATATAAACACAGGCACTGCTTTTCCTGTAATAAACACAGGCACTGCTTTTCTCTATAATAAACACAGGCACTGCTTTTCTCTGTAAAATAAACACAGGCACTGCTTTTCTCTATAATATAAACACAGGCACTGCTTTTCTCTATAATAAACACAGGAACTGCTTTTCTCTATAATAAACACAGGCACTGCTTTTCTTTGTAATATAAACACAGGCACTGCTTTTCACTATAATATAAACACAGGCAGTGCTTTTCTCTATAATATAAACACAGGCACTGCTTTTCTCTATAATATAAACACAGGCACTGCTTTTCTCTATAATATAAACACAGGCACTGCTTTTCTCTGTAATATAAACACAGGCACTGCTTTTCTCTATAATAAACACAGGCACATCTTTTCTCTATAATAAACACAGACACTGCTTTTCTCTGTAATATAAACACAGGCACTGCTTTTCTCTATAATATAAACACAGGCACTGCTTTTCTCTATAATAAACACAGGCACTGCTTTTCTCTGTAATATAAACACAGGCACTGCTTTTCTCTATAATAAACACAGGCACTGCTTTTCTCTGTAATAAACACAGGCACTGCTTTTGTCTGTAATATAAACACAGGCACTGCTTTTCTCTATAATAAACACAGGCACTGCTTTTCTCTGTAATAAACACAGGCACTGCTTTTCTCTGTAATATAAACACAGAGACTGCTTTTCTCTGTAATAAACACAGGCACTGCTTTTCTCTGTAATATAAACACAGGCACTGCTTTTCTCTGTAATATAAACACAAGCTCTGCTTCTCTCTATAATATAAACACAGGCACTGCTTTTCTCTATAATATAAACACAGGCACTGCTTTTCTCTATAATAAACACAGGCACTGCTTTTCTCTATAATAAACACAGGCACTGCTTATCTCTGTAATATAAACACAGGCACTGCTTTTCTCTATAATATAAACACAGGCACTGCTTTTCTCTGTAATAAACACAGGCACTGCGTTTCTCTATAATAAACACAGGCACTGCCTTTCTCTGTAATAAACAAAGGCACTGCTTTTCTCTGTAATATAAACACAGGCACTGCTTTTCTCTATAATATAAACACAGGCACTGCTTTTCTCTGTAATATAAAGAAAGTCATTGCTTTTCTCTGTAATAAACACAGGCACTGCTTTTCTCTATAATATAAACACAGGCACTGCTTTTCTCTATAATATAAACACAGGCACTGCTTTCTCTATAATATAAACACAGGCATTGCTTTTCTCTATAATATAAACACAGGCACTGCTTTTCTCTGTAATATAAACACAGGCACTGCTTTTCTCTGTAATAAACACAGGCACTGCTTTTCTCTGTAATAGAAACACAGAGACTGCTTTTCTCTGTAATAAACACAGGCACTGCTTTTCTCTATAATATAAACACAGGCACTGCTTTTCTCTATAATATAAACACAGGCACTGCTTTTCTCTATAATAAACACAGGCACTGCTTTTCTCTATAATAAACACAGGCACTGCTTTTCTCTATAATAAACACAGGCACTGCTTTTCTCTGTAATATAAACACAGGCACTGCTTTTCTCTGTAATATAAACACAGGCACTGCTTTTCTCTATAATATAAACACAGGCACTGCTTTTCTCTATAATATAAACACAGGCACTGCTTTTCTCTATAATATAAACACAGGCACTGCTTTTCTCTGTAATATAAACACAGGCACTGCTTTTCCTGTAATAAACACAGGCACTGCTTTTCTCTATAATAAACACAGGCACTGCTTTTCTCTGAATATAAACACAGGCACTGCTTTTCTCTATAATATAAACAGAGGCACTGCTTTTCTCTATAAAAAACACAGGCACTGCTTTTCTCTATAATAAACACAGGCACTGCTTTTCTTTGTAATATAAACACAGGCACTGCTTTTCACTATAATATAAACACAGGCAGTGCTTTTCTCTATAATATAAACACAGGCACTGCTTTTCTCTATAATATAAACACAGGCACTGCTTTTCTCTATAATATAAACACAGGCACTGCTTTTCTCTGTAATATAAACACAGGCACTGCTTTTCTCTATAATAAACACAGGCACATCTTTTCTCTATAATAAACACAGACACTGCTTTTCTCTGTAATATAAACACAGGCACTGCTTTTCTCTATAATAAACACAGGCACTGCTTTTCTCTGTAATATAAACACAGGCACTGCTTTTCTCTATAATAAACACAGGCACTGCTTTTCTCTGTAATAAACACAGGCACTGCTTTTGTCTGTAATATAAACACAGGCACTGCTTTTCTCTATAATAAACACAGGCACTGCTTTTCTCTGTAATAAACACAGGCACTGCTTTTCTCTGTAATATAAACACAGGCACTGCTTTTCTCTGTAATAAACACAGGCACTGCTTTTCTCTGTAATATAAACACAGGCACTGCTTTTCTCTGTAATATAAACACAGGCACTGCTTTTCTCTATAATATAAACACAGACACTGCTTTTCTCTATAATAAACACAGGCACTGCTTTTCTCTATAATAAACACAGGCACTGCTTTTATCTGTAATATAATCACAGGCACTGCTTTTCTCTGTAATAAACACAGGCACTGCTTTTCTCTATAATATAAACACAGGCATTTCTTTTCTCTGTAATAAACATAGGCACTGCTTTTCTCTCTAATAAAAAAAAAGGCACTGCTTTTCTCTGTAATAAACACAGGCACTGCTTTTCTCTGTAATATAAACACAGGCACTGCCTTTCTCTGTAATAAACACAGGCACTGCTTTTCTCTGTAATATAAACACAGGCTCTGCTTTTCTCTGTTATATAAACACAGATACTGCTTTTCTCTGTAATAAACACAGGCACTGCTTTTCTCTGTAATATAAACACAGGCACTGCTTTCTCTATAATAAACACAGGCACTGCTTTTCTCTGTAATATAAACACAGGCACTGCTTTTCTCTGTAATAAACACAGGCACTGCTTATCTCTGTAATATAAACACAGGCACTGCTTTTCTCTATAATATAAACACAGGCACTGCTTTTCTCTATAATATAAACACAGGCACTGCTTTTCTCTATAATAAACACAGGCACTGCTTTTCTCTGTAATAAACACAGGCACATCTTTTCTCTGTAATATAAACACAGGCACTGCTTTTCTCTGTAATATAAACACAGAGACTGCTTTTCTGGTAATGAACACAGGCACTGCTTTTCTCTGTAATATAAACACAGGCACTGCTTTTCTCTATAATAAACACAGGCACTGCTTTTCTCTGTAATATAAACACAGGCACTGCTTTTCTCTGTAATAAACACAGGACTGCTTTTCTCTATAATATAAACACAGGCACTGCTTTTCTCTATAATAAACACAGGCACTGCTTTTCTCTATAATAAACACAGGCACTGCTTTTCTCTATAATATAAACACAGGCACTGCTTTTCTCTATAATATAAACACAGGCACTGCTTTTCTCTATAATATAAACACAGGCACTGCTTTTCTCTGTAATATAAACACAGGCACTGCTTTTCCTGTAATAAACACAGGCACTGCTTTTCTCTATAATAAACACAGGCACTGCTTTTCTCTGTAAAATAAACACAGGCACTGCTTTTCTCTATAATATAAACACAGGCACTGCTTTTCTCTATAATAAACACAGGAACTGCTTTTCTCTATAATAAACACAGGCACTGCTTTTCTTTGTAATATAAACACAGGCACTGCTTTTCACTATAATATAAACACAGGCAGTGCTTTTCTCTATAATATAAACACAGGCACTGCTTTTCTCTATAATATAAACACAGGCACTGCTTTTCTCTATAATATAAACACAGGCACTGCTTTTCTCTGTAATATAAACACAGGCACTGCTTTTCTCTATAATAAACACAGGCACATCTTTTCTCTATAATAAACACAGACACTGCTTTTCTCTGTAATATAAACACAGGCACTGCTTTTCTCTATAATATAAACACAGGCACTGCTTTTCTCTATAATAAACACAGGCACTGCTTTTCTCTGTAATATAAACACAGGCACTGCTTTTCTCTATAATAAACACAGGCACTGCTTTTCTCTGTAATAAACACAGGCACTGCTTTTGTCTGTAATATAAACACAGGCACTGCTTTTCTCTATAATAAACACAGGCACTGCTTTTCTCTGTAATAAACACAGGCACTGCTTTTGTCTGTAATATAAACACAGGCACTGCTTTTCTCTGTAATATAAACACAGGCACTGCTTTTCTCTATAATAAACACAGGCACTGCTTTTCTCTGTAATAAACACAGGCACTGCTTTTCTCTGTAATATAAACACAGGCACTGCTTTTCTCTGTAATAAACACAGGCACTGCTTTTTTCTGTAATATAAACACAGAGACTGCTTTTCTCTGTAATAAACACAGGCACTGCTTTTCTCTGTAATATAAACACAGGCACTGCTTTTCTCTGTAATATAAACACAAGCACTGCTTTTCTCTATAATATAAACACAGGCACTGCTTTTCTCTATAATATAAACACAGGCACTGCTTTTCTCTATAATAAACACAGGCACTGCTTTTCTCTATAATAAACACAGGCACTGCTTTTCTCTGTAATATAAACACAGGCACTGCTTTTCTCTATAATATAAACACAGGCACTGCTTTTCGCTATAATAAACACAGGCACTGCTTTTCTCTATAATAAACACAGGCACTGCTTTTCTCTATAATAAACACAGGCACTGCTTTTCTCTGTAATATAAACACAGGCACTGCTTTTCTCTATAATATAAACACAGGCACTGCTTTTCTCTGTAATATAAAGAAAGTCATTGCTTTTCTCTGTAATAAACACAGGCACTGCCTTTCTCTGTAATATAAACACAGGCACTGCTTTTCTCTGTAATAAACACAGGCACTGCTTTTCTCTATAATATAAACACAGGCACTGCTTTTCTCTATAATATAAACACAGGCACTGCTTTTCTCTATAATATAAACACAGGCACTGCTTTTCTCTATAATATAAACACAGGCACTGCTTTTCTCTGTAATATAAACACAGGCACTGCTTTTCTCTGTAATAAACACAGGCACTGCTTTTCTCTGTAATATAAACACAGGCACTGCTTTTCTCTGTAATAAACACAGGCACTGCTTTTCTCTATAATATAAACACAGGCACTGCTTTTCTCTGTAATATAAACACAGGCACTGCTTTTCTCTATAATAAACACAGGCACTGCTTTTCTCTATAATATAAACACAGGCACTGCTTTTCTCTATAATAAACACAGGCACTGCTTTTCTCTGTAATATAAACACAGGCACTGCTTTTCTCTGTAATAAACACAGGCACTGCTTTTCTCTGTAATATAAACACAGGCACTGCTTTTCTCTATAATATAAACACAGGCACTGCTTTTCTCTATAATATAAACACAGGCACTGCTTTTCTCTGTAATATAAACACAGGCACTGCTTTTCTCTGTAATAAACACAGGCACTGCTTTTCTCTATAATAAACACAGGCACTGCTTTTCTCTGTAAATAAACACAGGCACTGCTTTTCTCTATAATAAACACAGGCACTGCTTTTCTCTATAATAAACACAGGCACTGCTTTTCTCTATAATAAACACAGGCACTGCTTTTCTCTGTAATATAAACACAGGCACTGCTTTTCTCTATAATAAACACAGGCACTGCTTTTCTCTATAATATAAACACAGGCACTGCTTTTCTCTATAATATAAACACAGGCACTGCTTTTCTCTATAATATAAACACAGGCACTGCTTTTCTCTGTAATATAAACACAGGCACTGCTTTTCTCTGTAATAAACACAGGCACTGCTTTTCTCTATAATAAACACAGGCACTGCTTTTCTCTGTAATATAAACACAGGCACTGCTTTTCTCTATAATATAAACACAGGCACTGCTTTTCTCTATAATAAACACAGGCACTGCTTTTCTCTGTAATATAAACACAGGCACTGCTTTTCTCTATAATAAACACAGGCACTGCTTTTCTCTGTAATAAACACAGGCACTGCTTTTCTCTGTAATATAAACACAGGCACTGCTTTTCTCTATAATAAACACAGGCACTGCTTTTCTCTGTAATATAAACACAGGCACTGCTTTTCTCTATAATATAAACACAGGCACTGCTTTTCTCTGTAATATAAACACAGGCACTGCTTTTCTCTATAATAAACACAGGCACTGCTTTTCTCTGTAATAAACACAGGCACTGCTTTTCTCTGTAATATAAACACAGGCACTGCTTTTCTCTGTAATAAACACAGGCACTGCTTTTCTCTGTAATATAAACACAGGCACTGCTTTTCTCTGTAATAAACACAGGCACTGCTTTTCTCTGTAATATAAACACAGGCACTGCTTTTCTCTATAATAAACACAGGCACTGCTTTTCTCTATAATATAAACACAGGCACTGCTTTTCTCTATAATATAAACACAGGCACTGCTTTTCTCTATAATAAACACAGGCACTGCTTTTCTCTATAATAAACACAGGCACTGCTTTTCTCTGTAATATAAACACAGGCACTGCTTTTCTCTATAATATAAACACAGGCACTGCTTTTCTCTATAATAAACACAGGCACTGCTTTTCTCTATAATAAACACAGGCACTGCTTTTCTCTGTAATAAACACAGGCACTGCTTTTCTCTGTAATATAAACACAGGCACTGCTTTTCTCTATAATATAAACACAGGCACTGCTTTTCTCTTTAATATAAACACAGGCACTGCTTTTCTCTGTAATAAACACAGGCACTGCTTTTCTCTGTAATATAAACACAGGCACTGCTTTTCTCTGTAATAAACACAGGCACTGCTTTTCTCTATAATATAAACACAGGCACTGCTTTTCTCTATAATATAAACACAGGCACTGCTTTCTCTATAATATAAACACAGGCACTGCTTTTCTCTATAATATAAACACAGGCACTGCTTTTCTCTATAATAAACACAGGCACTGCTTTTCTCTATAATAAACACAGGCACTGCTTTTCTCTGTAATATAAACACAGGCACTGCTTTTCTCTGTAATAAACACAGGCACTGCTTTTCTCTGTAATAAACACAGGCACTGCTTTTCTCTGTAATATAAACACAGGCACTGCTTTTCTCTGTAATAAACACAGGCACTGCTTTTCTCTGTAATAAACACAGGCACTGCTTTTCTCTGTAATAAACACAGGCACTGCTTTTCTCTTAATATAAACACAGGCACTGCTTTTCTCTGTAATATAAACACAGGCACTGCTTTTCTCTGTAATATAAACACAGGCACTGCTTTTATCTATAATATAAACACAGGCACTGCTTTTCTCATTAATATAAACACAGGCACTGCTTTTCTCTGTAATATAAACACAGGCACTGCTTTTCTCTATAATAAACACAGGCACTGCTTTTCTCTGTAATAAAACACAGGCACTGCTTTTCTCTGTAATAAACACAGGCACTGCTTTTCTCTGTAATATAAACACAGGCACTGCTTTTCTCTATAATAAACACAGGCACTGCGTTTCTTTATAATAAACACAGGCACTGCTTTTCTCTGTAATAAACACAGGCACTGCTTTTCTCTGTAATATAAACACAGGCACTGCTTTTCTCTATAATAAACACAGGCACTGCTTTTCTCTATAATAAACACAGGCACTGCTTTTCTCTATAATAAACACAGGCACTGCTTTTCTCTGTAATATAAACACAGGCACTGCTTTTCTCTGTAATAAACACAGGCACTGCTTTTCTCTGTAATATAAACACAGGCACTGCTTTTCTCTGTAATAAACACAGGCACTGCTTTTCTCTATAATATAAACACAGGCACTGCTTTTCTCTATAATATAAACACAGGCACTGCTTTTCTCTATAATAAACACAGGCACTGCTTTTCTCTATAATATAAACACAGGCACTGCTTTTCTCTGTAATATAAACACAGGCACTGCTTTTCTCTGTAATAAACACAGGCACTGCTTTTCTCTGTAATATAAACACAGGCACTGCTTTTCTCTGTAATAAACACAGGCACTGCTTTTCTCTATAATATAAACACAGGCACTGCTTTTCTCTATAATATAAACACAGGCACTGCTTTTCTCTGTAATAAACACAGGCACTGCTTTTCTCTATAATAAACACAGGCACTGCTTTTCTCTGTAATATAAACACAGGCACTACTTTTCTCTGTATAATAAACACAGGCACTGCTTTTCTCTATAATAAACACAGGCACTGCTTTTCTCTATAATAAACACAGGCACTGCTTTTCTCTATAATAAACACAGGCACTGCTTTTCTCTATAATAAACACAGGCACTGCTTTTCTCTATAATATAAACACAGGCACTGCTTTTCTCTGTAATATAAACACAGGCACTGCTTTTCTCTGTAATAAACACAGGCACTGCTTTTCTCTGTAATATAAACACAGGCACTGCTTTTCTCTATAATAAACACAGGCACTGCTTTTCTCTGTAATAAACACAGGCACTGCTTTTCTCTATAATATAAACACAGGCACTGCTTTTCTCTGTAATAAACACAGGCACTGCTTTTCTCTGTAATATAAACACAGGCACTGCTTTTCTCTGTAATAAACACAGGCACTGCTTTTCTCTGTAATATAAACACAGGCACTGCTTTTCTCTATAATAAACACAGGCACTGCTTTTCTCTGTAATATAAACACAGGCACTGCTTTTCTCTATAATATAAACACAGGCACTGCTTTTCTCTGTAATATAAACACAGGCACTGCTTTTCTCTATAATAAACACAGGCACTGCTTTTCTCTATAATAAACACAGGCACTGCATTTCTCTGTAATAAACACAGGCACTGCTTTTCTCTGTAATAAACACAGGCACTGCTTTTCTCTATAATATAAACACAGGCACTGCTTTTCTCTATAATAAACACAGGCACTGCTTTTCTCTGTAATATAAACACAGGCACTGCTTTTCTCTATAATATAAACACAGGCACTGCTTTTCTCTATAATATAAACACAGGCACTGCTTTTCTCTATAATAAACACAGGCACTGCTTTTCTCTATAATAAACACAGGCACTGCTTTTCTCTATAATAAACACAGGCACTGCTTTTCTCTATAATATAAACACAGGCACTGCTTTTCTCTATAATATAAACACAGGCACTGCTTTTCTCTATAATAAACACAGGCACTGCTTTTCTCTGTAATATAAACACAGGCACTGCTTTTCTCTATAATATAAACACAGGCACTGCTTTTCTCTGTAATATAAACACAGGCACTGCTTTTCTCTATAATAAACACAGGCACTGCTTTTCTCTATAATAAACACAGGCACTGCTTTTCTCTGTAATATAAACACAGGCACTGCTTTTCTCTATAATAAACACAGGCACTGCTTTTCTCTATAATAAACACAGGCACTGCTTTTCTCTATAATAAACACAGGCACTGCTTTTCTCTGTAATATAAACACAGGCACTGCTTTTCTCTATAATAAACACAGGCACTGCTTTTCTCTATAATATAAACACAGGCACTGCTTTTCTCTATAATATAAACACAGGCACTGCTTTTCTCTGTAATATAAACACAGGCACTGCTTTTCTCTGTAATAAACACAGGCACTGCTTTTCTCTATAATAAACACAGGCACTGCTTTTCTCTGTAATAAACACAGGCACTGCTTTTCTCTGTAATATAAACACAGGCACTGCTTTTCTCTATAATAAACACAGGCACTGCTTTTCTCTATAATAAACACAGGCACTGCTTTTCTCTATAATAAACACAGGCACTGCTTTTCTCTGTAATATAAACACAGGCACTGCTTTTCTCTATAATATAAACACAGGCACTGCTTTTCTCTATAATAAACACAGGCACTGCTTTTCTCTATAATAAACACAGGCACTGCTTTTCTCTATAATAAACACAGGCACTGCTTTTCTCTGTATATAAACACAGGCACTGCTTTTCTCTATAATAAACACAGGCACTGCTTTTCTCTATAATAAACACAGGCACTGCTTTTCTCTGTAATATAAACACAGGCACTGCTTTTCTCTATAATATAAACACAGGCACTGCTTTTCTCTATAATAAACACAGGCACTGCTTTTCTCTGTAATATAAACACAGGCACTGCTTTTCTCTATAATAAACACAGGCACTGCTTTTCTCTGTAATAAACACAGGCACTGCTTTTCTCTGTAATATAAACACAGGCACTGCTTTTCTCTATAATAAACACAGGCACTGCTTTTCTCTGTAATAAACACAGGCACTGCTTTTCTCTGTAATATAAACACAGGCACTGCTTTTCTCTGTAATATAAACACAGGCACTGCTTTTCTCTATAATAAACACAGGCACTGCTTTTCTCTGTAATAAACACAGGCACTGCTTTTCTCTGTAATATAAACACAGGCACTGCTTTTCTCTGTAATAAACACAGGCACTGCTTTTCTCTGTAATAAACACAGGCACTGCTTTTCTCTGTAATAAACACAGGCACTGCTTTTCTCTGTAATATAAACACAGGCACTGCTTTTCTCTATAATAAACACAGGCACTGCTTTTCTCTATAATAAACACAGGCACTGCTTTTCTCTATAATAAACACAGGCACTGCTTTTCTCTGTAATAAACACAGGCACTGCTTTTCTCTATAATAAACACAGGCACTGCTTTTCTCTGTAATATAAACACAGGCACTGCTTTTCTCTATAATATAAACACAGGCACTGCTTTTCTCTGTAATAAACACAGGCACTGCTTTTCTCTATAATATAAACACAGGCACTGCTTTTCTCTGTAATAAACACAGGCACTGCTTTTCTCTGTAATATAAACACAGGCACTGCTTTTCTCTATAATAAACACAGGCACTGCTTTTCTCTGTAATATAAACACAGGCACTGCTTTTCTCTGTAATAAACACAGGCACTGCTTTTCTCTGTAATATAAACACAGGCACTGCTTTTCTCTGTAATAAACACAGGCACTGCTTTTCTCTATAATATAAACACAGGCACTGCTTTTCTCTATAATATAAACACAGGCACTGCTTTTCTCTATAATAAACACAGGCACTGCTTTTCTCTGTAATATAAACACAGGCACTGCTTTTCTCTGTAATATAAACACAGGCACTGCTTTTCTCTATAATAAACACAGGCACTGCTTTTCTCTATAATAAACACAGGCACTGCTTTTCTCTTTAATAAACACAGGCACTGCTTTTCTCTGTAATAAACACAGGCACTGCTTTTCTCTGTAATATAAACACAGGCACTGCTTTTCTCTATAATAAACACAGGCACTGCTTTTCTCTATAATAAACACAGGCACTGCTTTTCTCTGTAATAAACACAGGCACTGCTTTTCTCTATAATATAAACACAGGCACTGCTTTTCTCTATAATAAACACAGGCACTGCTTTTCTCTATAATATAAACACAGGCACTGCTTTTCTCTATAATAAACACAGGCACTGCTTTTCTCTATAATATAAACACAGGCACTGCTTTTCTCTATAATAAACACAGGCACTGCTTTTCTCTATAATAAACACAGGCACTGCTTTTCTCTTAATATAAACACAGGCACTGCTTTTCTCTGTAATAAACACAGGCACTGCTTTTCTCTGTAATATAAACACAGGCACTGCTTTTCTCTATAATATAAACACAGGCACTGCTTTTCTCTATAATAAACACAGGCACTGCTTTTCTCTATAATAAACACAGGCACTGCTTTTCTCTGTAATATAAACACAGGCACTGCTTTTCTCTGTAATAAACACAGGCACTGCTTTTCTCTGTAATATAAACACAGGCACTGCTTTTCTCTATAATAAACACAGGCACTGCTTTTCTCTATAATAAACACAGGCACTGCTTTTCTCTATATATAAACACAGGCACTGCTTTTCTCTATAATATAAACACAGGCACTGCTTTTCTCTGTAATAAACACAGGCACTGCTTTTCTCTGTAATATAAACACAGGCACTGCTTTTCTCTGTAATAAACACAGGCACTGCTTTTCTCTGTAATATAAACACAGGCACTGCTTTTCTCTATAATAAACACAGGCACTGCTTTTCTCTATAATATAAACACAGGCACTGCTTTTCTCTATAATATAAACACAGGCACTGCTTTTCTCTATAATAAACACAGGCACTGCTTTTCTCTATAATAAACACAGGCACTGCTTTTCTCTATAATATAAACACAGGCACTGCTTTTCTGTATAATACAAACACAGGCACTGCTTTTCTCTATAATAAACAGAGGCACTGCGTTTCTCTATAATAAACACAGGCACTGCTTTTCTCTATAATAAACACAGGCACTGCTTTTCTCTATAATATAAACACAGGCACTGCTTTTCTCTATAATATAAACACAGGCACTGCTTTTCTCTGTAATATAAACACAGGCACTGCTTTTCTCTATAATAAACACAGGCACTGCTTTTCTCTGTAATAAACACAGGCACTGCTTTTCTCTGTAATAAACACAGGCACTGCTTTTCTCTGTAATATAAACACAGGCACTGCTTTTCTCTATAATAAACACAGGCACTGCTTTTCTCTGTAATAAACACAGGCACTGCTTTTCTCTGTAATATAAACACAGGCACTGCTTTTCTCTGTAATAAACACAGGCACTGCTTTTCTCTGTAATAAACACAGGCACTGCTTTTCTCTATAATATAAACACAGGCACTGCTTTTCTCTGTAATAAACACAGGCACTGCTTTTCTCTGTAATATAAACACAGGCACTGCTTTTCTCTGTATATAAACACAGGCACTGCTTTTCTCTATAATAAACACAGGCACTGCTTTTCACTATAATAAACACAGGCACTGCTTTTCTCTGTAATATAAACACAGGCACTGCTTTTCTCTACAATATAAACACAGGCACTGCTTTTCTCTATAATAAACACTGGCACTGCTTTTCTCTATAATATTATAACACAGGCACTGCTTTTCTCTATAATAAACACAGGCACTGCTTTTCTCTATAATATAAACACAGGCACTGCTTTTCTCTATAATAAACACAGGCACTGCTTTTCTCTATAATAAACACAGGCACTGCTTTTCTCTATAATAAACACAGGCACTGCTTTTCTCTATAATAAACACAGGCACTGCTTTTCTCTGTAATATAAACACAGGCACTGCTTTTCTCTGTAATATAAACACAGGCACTGCTTTTCTCTGTAATAAACACAGGCACTGCTTTTCTCTGTAATATAAACACAGGCACTGCTTTTCTCTATAATATAAACACAGGCACTGCTTTTCTCTATAATATAAACACAGGCACTGCTTTTCTCTATAATAAACACAGGCACTGCTTTTCTCTGTAATATAAACACAGGCACTGCTTTTCTCTGTAATAAACACAGGCACTGCTTTTCTCTGTAATATAAACACAGGCACTGCTTTTCTCTGTAATAAACACAGGCACTGCTTTTCTCTGTAATATAAACACAGGCACTGCTTTTCTCTGTAATAAACACAGGCACTGCTTTTCTCTGTAATATAAACACAGGCACTGCTTTTCTCTATAATATAAACACAGGCACTGCTTTTCTCTGTAATATAAACACAGGCACTGCTTTTCTCTGTTATATAAACACAGGCACTGCTTTTCTCTATAATAAACACAGGCACTGCTTTTCTCTATAATAAACACAGGCACTGCTTTTCTCTGTAATAAACACAGGCACTGCTTTTCTCTGTAATATAAACACAGGCACTGCTTTTCTCTATAATAAACACAGGCACTGCTTTTCTCTGTAATATAAACACAGGCACTGCTTTTCTCTGTAATAAACACAGGCACTGCTTTTCTCTGTAATATAAACACAGGCACTGCTTTTCTCTGTAATAAACACAGGCACTGCTTTTCTCTGTAATATAAACACAGGTACTGCTTTTCTCAATAATAAACACAGGCACTGCTTTTCTCTGTAATATAAACACAGGCACTGCTTTTCTCTATAATAAACACAGGCACTGCTTTTCTCTATAATAAACACAGGCACTGCTTTTCTCTGTAATAAACACAGGCACTGCTTTTCTCTGTAATATAAACACAGGCACTGCTTTTCTCTATAATAAACACAGGCACTGCTTTTCTCTATAATATAAACACAGGCACTGCTTTTCTCTGTAATAAACACAGGCACTGCTTTTCTCTGTAATATAAACACAGGCACTGCTTTTCTCTGTAATAAACACAGGCACTGCTTTTCTCTGTAATATAAACACAGGCACTGCTTTTCTCTGTAATATACAGACAGGCACTGCTTTTCTCTATAATATAAACACAGGCACTGCTTTTCTCTGTAATAAACACAGGCACTGCTTTTCTCTGTAATAAACACAGGCACTGCTTTACTCTATAATAAAAACAGGCACTGCTTTTCTCTGTAATATAAACACAGGCACTGCTTTTCTCTGTAATATAAACACAGGCACTGCTTTTCTCTATAATAAACACAGGCACTGCTTTTCTCTATAATAAACACAGGCACTGCTTTTCTCTGTAATATAAACACAGGCACTGCTTTTCTCTGTAATAAACACAGGCACTGCTTTTCTCTGTAATATAAACACAGGCACTGCTTTTCTCTGTAATAAACACAGGCACTGCTTTTCTCTATAATAAACACAGGCACTGCTTTTCTCTATAATAAACACAGGCACTGCTTTTCTCTATAATAAACACAGGCACTGCTTTTCTCTATAATAAACACAGGCACTGCTTTTCTCTATAATAAACACAGGCACTGCTTTTCTCTGTAATATAAACACAGGCACTGCTTTTCTCTATAATAAACACAGGCACTGCTTTTCTCTATAATAAACACAGGCATTGCTTTTCTCTGTAATAAAAATAGGCACTGCTTTTCTCTGTAATAAAAAAAAGGCACTGCTTTTCTCTGTAATAAACAAAGGCACTGCTTTTCTCTGTAATTTCAACACAGGCACTGCTTTTCTCTGTAATGAACACAGGGACATCTTTTCTCTGTAATATAAACACAGGCACTGCTTTTCTCTATAATAAACACAGGCACTGCTTTTCTCTGTAATATAAACACAGGCACTGCTTTTCTCTGTAATATAAACACAGGCACTGCTTTTCTCTATAATAAACACAGGCACTGCTTTTCTCTGTAATAAACACAGGCACTGCTTTTCTCTGTAATATAAACACAGGCACTGCTTTTCTCTATAATAAACACAGGCACTGCTTTTCTCTATAATAAACACAGGCACTGCTTTTCTCTGTAATATAAACACAGGCACTGCTTTTCTCTATAATATAAACACAGGCACTGCTTTTCTCTATAATAAACACAGGCACTGCTTTTCTCTATAATAAACACAGGCACTGCTTTTCTCTATAATAAACACAGGCACTGCTTTTCTCTGTAATATAAACACAGGCACTGCTTTTCTCTATAATATAAACACAGGCACTGCTTTTCTCTATAATAAACACAGGCACTGCTTTTCTCTATAATAAACACAGGCACTGCTTTTCTCTGTAATAAACACAGGCACTGCTTTTCACTATAATATAAACACAGGCACTGCTTTTCTCTATAATATAAACACAGGCACTGCTTTTCTCTATAATATAAACACAGGCACTGCTTTTCTCTGTAATAAACACAGGCACTGCTTTTCTCTGTAATATAAACACAGGCACTGCTTTTCTCTGTAATAAACACAGGCACTGCTTTTCTCTGTAATATAAACACAGGCACTGCTTTTCTCTATAATAAACACAGGCACTGCTTTTCTCTATAATAAACACAGGCACTGCTTTTCTCTGTAATAAACACAGGCACTGCTTTTCTCTATAATATAAACACAGGCACTGCTTTTCTCTATAATAAACACAGGCACTGCTTTTCTCTATAATAAACACAGGCACTGCTTTTCTCTATATAAACACAGGCACTGCTTTTCTCTGTAATAAACACAGGCACTGCTTTTCTCTGTAATAAACACAGGCACTGCTTTTCTCTGTAATAAACACAGGCACTGCTTTTCTCTGTAATATAAACACAGGCACTGCTTTTCTCTGTAATAAACACAGGCACTGCTTTTCTCTGTAATATAAACACAGGCACTGCTTTTCTCTGTAATAAACACAGGCACTGCTTTTCTCTGTAATATAAACACAGGCACTGCTTTTCTCTGTAATAAACACAGGCACTGCTTTTCTCTGTAATATAAACACAGGCACTGCTTTTCTCTGTAATAAACACAGGCACTGCTTTTCTCTATAATATAAACACAGGCACTGCTTTTCTCTATAATAAACACAGGCACTGCTTTTCTCTGTAATATAAACACAGGCACTGCTTTTCTCTGTAATATAAACACAGGCACTGCTTTTCTCTATAATATAAACACAGGCACTGCTTTTCTCTGTAATAAACACAGGCACTGCTTTTCTCTATAATATAAACACAGGCACTGCTTTTCTCTATAATATAAACACAGGCACTGCTTTTCTCTGTAATATAAACACAGGCACTGCTTTTCTCTATAATAAACACAGGCACTGCTTTTCTCTATAATAAACACAGGCACTGCTTTTCTCTGTAATATAAACACAGGCACTGCTTTTCTCTGTAATAAACACAGGCACTGCTTTTCTCTGTAATATAAACACAGGCACTGCTTTTCTCTGTAATAAACACAGGCACTGCTTTTCTCTATAATAAACACAGGCACTGCTTTTCTCTGTAATAAACACAGGCACTGCTTTTCTCTATAATAAACACAGGCACTGCTTTTCTCTATAATAAACACAGGCACTGCTTTTCTCTGTAATAAACACAGGCACTGCTTTTCTCTGTAATATAAACACAGGCACTGCTTTTCTCTGTAATAAACACAGGCACTGCTTTTCTCTGTAATATAAACACAGGCATTGCTTTTCTCTGTAATAAACATAGGCACTGCTTTTCTCTGTAATAAAAAAAAGGCACTGCTTTTCTCTGTAATAAACACAGGCACTGCTTTTCTCTGTAATATAAACACAGGCACTGCTTTTCTCTGTAATAAACACAGGCACTGCTTTTCTCTGTAATATAAACACAGGCACTGCTTTTCTCTATAATATAAACACAGGCACTGCTTTTCTCTGTAATATAAACACAGGCACTGCTTTTCTCTTTAATAAACACAGGCACTGCTTTTCTCTATAATAAACAAGGCACTGCTTTTCTCTGTAATAAACACAGGCACTGCTTTTCTCTGTAATATAAACACAGGCACTGCTTTTCTCTATAATAAACACAGGCACTGCTTTTCTCTATAATAAACACAGGCACTGCTTTTCTCTGTAATATAAACACAGGCAATGCTTTTCTCTGTAATATAAACACAGGCACTGCTTTTCTCTATAATATAAACACAGGCACTGCTTTTCTCTATAATAAACACAGGCACTGCTTTTCTCTGTAATAAACACAGGCACTGCTTTTCTCTGTAATATAAACACAGGCACTGCTTTTCTCTATAATATAAACACAGGCACTGCTTTTCTCTATAATAAACACAGGCACTGCTTTTCTCTGTAATATAAACACAGGCACTGCTTTTCTCTGTAATATAAACACAGGCACTGCTTTTCTCTATAATATAAACACAGGCACTGCTTTTCTCTGTAATAAACACAGGCACTGCTTTTCTCTGTAATATAAACACAGGCACTGCTTTTCTCTGTAATAAACACAGGCACTGCTTTTCTCTGTAATATAAACACAGGCACTGCTTTTCTCTGTAATAAACACAGGCACTGCTTTTCTCTGTAATATAAACACAGGCACTGCTTTTCTCTATAATAAACACAGGCACTGCTTTTCTCTATAATAAACACAGGCACTGCTTTTCTCTATAATATAAACACAGGCACTGCTTTTCTCTGTAATAAACACAGGCACTGCTTTTCTCTATAATATAAACACAGGCACTGCTTTTCTCTATAATATAAACACAGGCACTGCTTTTCTCTGTAATATAAACACAGGCACTGCTTTTCTCTATAATAAACACAGGCACTGCTTTTCTCTATAATAAACACAGGCACTGCTTTTCTCTGTATATAAACACAGGCACTGCTTTTCTCTATAATATAAACACAGGCACTGCTTTTCTCTATAATAAACACAGGCACTGCTTTTCTCTATAATAAACACAGGCACTGCTTTTCTCTGTAATATAAACACAGGCACTGCTTTTCTCTATAATATAAACACAGGCACTGCTTTTCTCTATAATAAACACAGGCACTGCTTTTCTCTGTAATATAAACACAGGCACTGCTTTTCTCTGTAATAAACACAGGCACTGCTTTTCTCTGTAATATAAACACAGGCACTGCTTTTCTCTGTAATAAACACAGGCACTGCTTTTCTCTGTAATATAAACACAGGCACTGCTTTTCTCTATAATAAACACAGGCACTGCTTTTCTCTATAATAAACACAGGCACTGCTTTTCTCTGTAATATAAACACAGGCACTGCTTTTCTCTATAATATAAACACAGGCACTGCTTTTCTCTATAATATAAACACAGGCACTGCTTTTCTCTGTTATATAAACACAGGCACTGCTTTTCTCTATAATAAACACAGGCACTGCTTTTCTCTATAATAAACACAGGCACTGCTTTTCTCTGTAATATAAACACAGGCACTGCTTTTCTCTATAATAAACACAGGCACTGCTTTGCTCTATAATAAACACAGGCACTGCTTTTCTCTATAATAAACACAGGCACTGCTTTTCTCTGTAATATAACACAGGCACTACTTTTCTCTATAATATAAACACAGGCACTGCTTTTCTCTATAATAAACACAGGCACTGCTTTTCTCTATAATATAAACACAGGCACTGCTTTTCTCTATAATAAACACAGGCACTGCTTTTCTCTGTAATATAAACACAGGCACTGCTTTTCTCTATAATAAACACAGGCACTGCTTTTCTCTGTAATAAACACAGGCACTGCTTTTCTCTATAATAAACACAGGCACTGCTTTTCTCTATAATATAAACACAGGCACTGCTTTTCTCTGTTATATAAACACAGGCACTGCTTTTCTCTATAATAAACACAGGCACTGCTTTTCTCTATAATAAACACAGGCACTGCTTTTCTCTGTAATAAACACAGGCACTGCTTTTCTCTGTAATATAAACACAGGCACTGCTTTTCTCTGTAATAAACACAGGCACTGCTTTTCTCTGTAATATAAACACAGGCACTGCTTTTCTCTATAATATAAACACAGGCACTGCTTTTCTCTGTAATATAAACACAGGCACTGCTTTTCTCTATAATATAAACACAGGCACTGCTTTTCTCTATAATAAACACAGGCACTGCTTTTCTCAATAATAAACACAGGCACTGCTTTTCTCTGAAATATAAACACAAGCAGTGCTTTTCTCTGTAATAAACACAGGCACTGCTTTTCTCTATAATAAACACAGGCACTGCTTTTCTTATAATATAAACACAGGCACTGCTTTTCTCTGTAATATAAACACAGGCACTGCTTTTCTCTGTAATAAACACAGGCACTGCTTTTCTCTATAATAAACACAGGCACTGCTTTTCTCTGTAATAAACACAGGCACTGCTTTTCTCTATAATATAAACACAGGCACTGCTTTTCTCTATAATAAACACAGGCACTGCTTTTCTCTATAATAAACACAGGCACTGCTTTACTCTACAATAAACACAGGCACTGCTTTTCTCTGTAATATAAACACAGGAACTGATTTTCTCTATATATAAACACAGGCACTGCTTTTCTCTATAATAAACACAGGCACTGCTATTCTCTATAATAAACACAGGCACTGCTTTTCTCTGTAATAAACACAGGCACTGCTTTTCTCTGTAATAAACACAGGCACTGCTTTTCTCTATAATAAAACACAGGCACTGCTTTTCTCTGTAATATAAACACAGGCACTGCTTTTCTCTGTAATAAACACAGGCACTGCTTTTCTCTGTAATATAAACACAGGCACTGCTTTTCTCTGTAATAAACACAGGCACTGCTTTTCTCTGTAATATAAACACAGGCACTGCTTTTCTCTATAATAAACACAGGCACTGCTTTTCTCTGTATATAAACACAGGCACTGCTTTTCTCTATAATAAACACAGGCACTGCTTTTCTCTGTAATATAACACAGGCACTGCTTTTCTCTGTAATAAACACAGGCACTGCTTTTCTCTGTAATATAAACACAGGCACTGCTTTTCTCTGTAATAAACACAGGCACTGCTTTTCTCTATAATATAAACACAGGCACTGCTTTTCTCTGTAATATAAACACAGGCACTGCTTTTCTCTGTAATAAACACAGGCACTGCTTTTCTCTATAATAAACACAGGCACTGCTTTTCTCTGTAATATAAACACAGGCACTGCTTTTCTCGATAATATAAACACAGGCACTGCTTTTCTCTATAATAAACACAGGCACTGCTTTTCTCTATAATAAACACAGGCACTGCTTTTCTCTGTAATATAAACACAGGCACTGCTTTTCTCTATAATATAAACACAGGCACTGCTTTTCTCTATAATATAAACACAGGCACTGCTTTTCTCTATAATATAAACACAGGCACTGCTTTTCTCTGTAATATAAACACAGGCACTGCTTTTCTCTATAATAAACACAGGCACTGCTTTTCTCTATAATAAACACAGGCACTGCTTTTCTCTGTAATATAAACACAGGCACTGCTTTTCTCTATAATATAAACACAGGCACTGCTTTTCTCTATAATAAACACAGGCACTGCTTTTCTCTATAATAAACACAGGCACTGCTTTTCTCTGTAATATAAACACAGGCACTGCTTTTCTCTATAATAAACACAGGCACTGCTTTTCTCTGTAATAAACACAGGCACTGCTTTTCTCTTTAATATAAACACAGGCACTGCTTTTCTCTGTAATAAACACAGGCACTGCTTTTCTCTATAATAAACACAGGCACTGCTTTTCTCTGTAATAAACACAGGCACTGCTTTTCTCTGTAATATAAACACAGGCACTGCTTTTCTCTGTAATATAAACACAGGCACTGCTTTTCTCTGTAATAAACACAGGCACTGCTTTTCTCTGTAATATAAACACAGGCACTGCTTTTCTCTGTAATAAACACAGGCACTGCTTTTCTCTGTAATATAAACACAGGCACTGCTTTTCTCTGTAATAAACACAGGCACTGCTTTTCTCTATAATAAACACAGGCACTGCTTTTCTCTATAATATAAACACAGGCACTGCTTTTCTCTATAATAAACACAGGCACTGCTTTTCTCTATAATAAACACAGGCACTGCTTCTCTCTGTAATATAAACACAGGCACTGCTTTTCTCTATAATATAAACACAGGCACTGCTTTTCTCTATAATAAACACAGGCACTGCATTTCTCTATAATAAACACAGGCACTGCTTTTCTCTGTAATAAACAAAGGCACTGCTTTTCTCTGTAATAAACACAGGCACTGCCTTTCTCTGTAATATAAACACAGGCACTGCTTTTCTCTGTAATAAACACAGGCACTGCTTTTCTCTGTAATATAAACACAGGCACTGCTTTTCTCTGTAATAAACACAGGCACTGCTTTTCTCTGTAATATAAACACAGGCACTGCTTTTCTCTATAATATAAACACAGGCACTGCTTTTCTCTGTAATAAACACAGGCACTGCTTTTCTCTGTTATATAAACACAGACACTGCTTTTCTCTATAATAAACACAGGCACTGCTTTTCTCTATAATAAACACAGGCACTGCTTTTCTCAGTAATAAACACAGGCACTGCTTTTCTCTGTAATATAAACACAGGCACTGCTTTTCTCTGTAATAAACACAGGCACTGATTTTCTCTGTAATATAAACACAGGCACTGCTTTTCTCTGTAATAAACACAGGCACTGCTTTTCTCTGTAATATAAACACAGAGACTGCTTTTCTGGTAATGAACACAGGCACTGCTTTTCTCTGTAATATAAACACAGGTACTGCTTTTCTCTATAATAAACACAGGCACTGCTTTTCTCTGTAATATAAACACAGGCACTGCTTTTCTCTATAATAAACACAGGCACTGCTTTTCTCTATAATAAACACAGAGATTGCTTTTCTCTGAAATATAAACATAAGCACTGCTTTTCTCTGTAATAAACTCAGGCACTGCTTTTCGCTACAATATAAACACAGGCACTGCCTTTCTCTATAATATAAACACAGGCACTGCTTTTCTCTGTAATATAAACACAGGCACTGCTTTTCTCTATAATAAACACAGGCACTGCTTTTCTCTATAATAAACACAGGCACTGCTTTTCTCTGTAATATAAACACAGGCACTGCTTTTCTCTATAATAAACACAGGCACTGCTTTTCTCTATAATAAACACAGGCACTGCTTTTCTCTGTAATATAAACACAGGCACTGCTTTTCTCTATAATATAAACACAGGCACTGCTTTTCTCTATAATAAACACAGGCACTGCTTTTCTCTGTAATAAACACAGGCACTGCTTTTCTCTATAATAAACACAGGCACTGCTTTTCCTCTGTAATAAACACAGGCACTGCTTTTCTCTGTAATATAATCACAGGCACTGCTTTTCTCTGTAATAAACACAGGCACTGCTTTTCTGTAATATAAACACAGGCACTGCTTTTCTCTGTAATATACACAGGCACTGCTTTTCTCTATATAAACACAGGCACTGCTTTTCTCTTTAATAAACACAGGCACTGCTTTTCTCTATAATAAACACAGGCACTGCTTTTCTCTGTAATATAAACACAGGCACTGCTTTTCTCTGTAATAAACACAGGCACTGCTTTTCTCTGTAATATAAACACAGGCACTGCTTTTCTCTATAATAAACACAGGCACTGCTTTTCTCTGTAATATAAACACAGGCACTTCTTTTCTCTATAATAAACACAGGCACTGCTTTTCTCTGTAATATAAACACAGGCACTGCTTTTCTCTATAATAAACACAGGCACTGCTTTTCTCTATAATATAAACACAGGCACTGCTTTTCTCTATAATAAACACAGGCACTGCTTTTCTCTGTAATATAAACACAGGCACTGCTTTTCTCTGTAATAAACACAGGCACTGCTTTTCTCTATAATAAACACAGGCACTGCTTTTCTCTATAATATAAACACAGGCACTGCTTTTCTCTGTTATATAAACACAGGCACTGCTTTTCTCTATAATAAACACAGGCACTGCTTTTCTCTATAATAAACACAGGCACTGCTTTTCTCTGTAATAAACACAGGCACTGCTTTTCTCTATAATATAAACACAGGCACTGCTTTTCTCTATAATAAACACAGGCACTGCTTTTCTCTATAATAAACACAGGCACTGCTTTTCTCTGTAATAAACACAGGCACTGCTTTTCTCTGTAATATAAACACAGGCACTGCTTTTCTCTATAATATAAACACAGGCACTGCTTTTCTCTATAATAAACACAGGCACTGCTTTTCTCTATAATAAACACAGGCACTGCTTTTCTCTGTAATAAACACAGGCACTGCTTTTCTCTGTAATAAACACAGGCACTGCCTTTCTCTGTAATATAAACACAGGCACTGCTTTTCTCTGTAATAAACACAGGCACTGCTTTTCTCTGTAATATAAACACAGGCACTGCTTTTCTCTGTAATAAACACAGGCACATCTTTTCTCTGTAATATAAACACAGGCACTGCTTTTCTCTATAATATAAACACAGGCACTGCTTTTCTCTGTAATATAAACACAGGCACTGCTTTTCTCTGTTATATAAACACAGGCACTGCTTTTCTCTATAATAAACACAGGCACTGCTTTTCTCTATAATAAACACAGGCACTGCATTTCTCTGTAATAAACACAGGCACTGCTTTTCTCTGTAATATAAACACAGGCACTGCTTTTCTCTATAATAAACACAGGCACTGCTTTTCTCTGTAATATAAACACAGGCACTGCTTTTCTCTGTAATAAACACAGGCACTGCTTTTCTCTGTAATATAAACACAGAGACTGCTTTTCTCTGTAATAAACACAGGCACTGCTTTTCTCTGTAATATAAACACAGGCACTGCTTTTCTCTATAATAAACACAGGCACTGCTTTTCTCTGTAATATAAACACAGGCACTGCTTTTCTCTATAATAAACACAGGCACTGCTTTTCTCTATAATAAACACAGGCACTGCTTTTCTCTGTAATAAACACAGGCACTGCTTTTCTCTGTAATATAAACACAGGCACTGCTTTTCTCTGTAATAAACACAGGCACTGCTTTTCTCTATAATAAACACAGGCACTGCTTTTCTCTGTAATATAAACACAGGCACTGCTTTTCTCTATAATAAACACAGGCACTGCTTTTCTCTATAATATAAACACAGGCACTGCTTTTCTCTGTAATATAAACACAGGCACTGCTTTTCTCTATAATATAAACACAGGCACTGCTTTTCTCTATAATAAACACAGGCACTGCTTTTCTCTATAATAAACACAGGCACTGCTTTTCTCTGTAATATAAACACAGGCACTGCTTTTCTCTATAATAAACACAGGCACTGCTTTTCTCTGTAATATAAACACAGGCACTGCTTTTCTCTATAATAAACACAGGCACTGCTTTTCTCTGTAATAAACACAGGCACTGCTTTTCTCTGTAATATAAACACAGGCACTGCTTTTCTCTATAATAAACACAGGCACTGCTTTTCTCTATAATAAACACAGGCACTGCTTTTCTCTGTAATATAAACACAGGCACTGCTTTTCTCTATAATAAACACAGGCACTGCTTTTCTCTATAATAAACACAGGCACTGCTTTTCTCTGTAATATAAACACAGGCACTGCTTTTCTCTGTAATATAAACACAGGCACTGCTTTTCTCTATAATAAACACAGGCACTGCTTTTCTCTGTAATAAACACAGGCACTGCTTTTCTCTGTAATAAACACAGGCACTGCTTTTCTCTGTAATATAAACACAGGCACTGCTTTTCTCTATAATAAACACAGGCACTGCTTTTCTCTGTAATAAACACAGGCACTGCTTTTCTCTGTAATAAACACAGGCACTGCTTTTCTCTGTAATATAAACACAGGCACTGCTTTTCTCTGTAATAAACACAGGCACTGCTTTTCTCTGTAATATAAACACAGGCACTGCTTTTCTCTGTAATAAACACAGGCACTGCTTTTCTCTGTAATATAAACACTGGCACTGCTTTTCTCTGTCATATAAACACAGGCTCTGCTTTTCTCTATAATATAAACACAGGCACTGCTTTTCTCTATAATATAAACACAGGCACTGCTTTTCTCTATAATAAACACAGGCACTGCTTTTCTCTATAATAAACACAGGCACTGCTTCTCTCTGTAATATAAACACAGGCACTGCTTTTCTCTATAATATAAACACAGGCACTGCTTTTCTCTATAATAAACACAGGCACTGCATTTCTCTATAATAAACACAGGCACTGCCTTTCTCTGTAATAAACAAAGGCACGGCTTTTCTCTGTAATAAACACAGGCACTGCCTTTCTCTGTAATATAAACACAGGCACTGCTTTTCTCTGTAATAAACACAGGCACTGCTTTTCTCTGTAATATAAACACAGGCACTGCTTTTCTCTGTAATAAACACAGGCACTGCTTTTCTCTGTAATATAAACACAGGCACTGCTTTTCTCTATAATATAAACACAGGCACTGCTTTTCTCTGTAATAAACACAGGCACTGCTTTTCTCTGTTATATAAACACAGGCACTGCTTTTCTCTATAATAAACACAGGCACTGCTTTTCTCTATAATAAACACAGGCACTGCTTTTCTCTGTAATAAACACAGGCACTGCTTTTCTCTGTAATATAAACACAGGCACTGCTTTTCTCTGTAATAAACACAGGCACTGCTTTTCTCTGTAATATAAACACAGGCACTGCTTTTCTCTGTAATAAACACAGGCACTGCTTTTCTCTGTAATATAAACACAGGCACTGCTTTTCTCTGTAATAAACACAGGCACTGCTTTTCTCTGTAATATAAACACAGGTACTGCTTTTCTCTATAATAAACACAGGCACTGCTTTTCTCTGTAATATAAACACAGGCACTGCTTTTCTCTATAATAAACACAGGCACTGCTTTTCTCTATAATAAACACAGAGCACTGCTTTTCTCTATAATAAACAAAGGCACTGCTTTTCTCTATAATAAACACAGGCACTGCTTTTCTCTAAATATAAACACAGGCACTGCCTTTCTCTATAATATAAACACAGGCACTGCTTTTCTCTATAATATAAACACAGGCACTGCTTTTCTCTGTAATAAACACAGGCACTGCTTTTCTCTATAATAAACACAGGCACTGCTTTTCTCTGTAATATAAACACAGGCACTGCTTTTCTCTATAATATAAACACAGGCACTGCTTTTCTCTATAATAAACACAGGCACTGCTTTTCTCTGTAATAAACACAGGCACTGCTTTTCTCTATAATAAACACAGGCACTGCTTTTCTCTATAATAAACACAGGCACTGCTTTTCTCTGTAATAAACACAGGCACTGCTTTTCTCTGTAATATAAACACAGGCACTGCTTTTCTCTTTAATAAACACAGGCACTGCTTTTCTCTGTAATATAAACACAGGCACTGCTTTTCTCTGTAATAAACACAGGCACTGCTTTTCTCTGTAATATAAACACAGGCACTGCTTTTCTCTGTAATATAAACACAGGCACTGCTTTTCTCTATAATAAACACAGGCACTGCTTTTCTCTATAATAAACACAGGCACTGCTTTTCTCTATAATAAACACAGGCACTGCTTTTCTCTATAATAAACACAGGCACTGCTTTTCTCTGTAATAAACACAGGCACTGCTTTTCTCTATAGTAAACACAGGCACTGCTTTCTCTATAATAAACACAGGCACTGCTTTTCTCTGTAATAAAAACAGGCACTGCTTTTCTCTATAATATAAACACAGGCACTGCTTTTCTCTATAATAAACACAGGCACTGCTTTTCTCTGTAATATAAACACAGGCACTGCTTTTCTCTGTAATATAAACACAGGCACTGCTTTTCTCTTTAATAAACACAGGCACTGCTTTTCTCTATAATAAACACAGGCACTGCTTTTCTCTGTAATAAAAAAACAGGCACTGATTTTCTCTGATATAAACACAGGCACTGCTTTCTCTGTAATAAACACAGGCACTGCTTTTCTCTATAATATAAACACAGGCACTGCTTTTCTCTGTAATAAACACAGGCACTGCTTTTCTCTGTAATATAAAACAAAGGCACTGCTTTTCTCTATAATAAACACAGGCACTGCTTTTCTCTGTAATATAAATACAGGCCCTGCTTTTCTCTGTAATAAACACAGGCACTGCTTTTCTCTGTAATATAAAAACAGGCACTGCTTTTCTCTGTAATATAACACAGGCACTGCTTTTCTCTGTTATATAAACACAGACACTGCTTTTCTCTATAATAAACACAGGCACTGCTTTTCTCTATAATAAAACAAGGCACTGCTTTTCTCTATAATAAACACAGGCACTGCTTTTCTCTATAATATAACACAGGCACTGCTTTTCTCTATAATAAACACAGGCACTGCTTTTCTCTGTAATAAACACAGGCACTGCTTTTCTCTATAATAAACACAGGCACTGCTTTTCTCTGTATATAAACACAGGCACTGCTTTTCTCTGTAATAAACACAGGCACTGCTTTTCTCTATAATAAACACAGGCACTGCTTTTCTCTGTAATATAAACACAGGCACTGCTTTTCTCTAAAATAAACACAGGCACTGCTTTTCTCTATAATAAACACAGGCACTGCTTTTCTCTGTAATAAACACAGGCACTGCTTTTCTCTGTAATATAAACACAGGCACTGCTTTTCTCTGTAATATAAACACAGGCACTGCTTTTCTCTGTAATAAACACAGGCACTGCTTTGCTCTGTAATAAACACAGGCACTGCTTTACTCTATAATAAACACAGGCACTGCTTTTCTCTATAATAAACACAGGCACTGCTTTTCTCTGTAATAAACACAGGCACTGCTTTTCTCTGTAATAAACACAGGCACTGCTTTTCTCTGTAATAAACACAGGCACTGCTTTTCTCTGTAATATAAACACAGGCACTGCTTTTCTCTGTAATAAACACAGGCACTGCTTTTCTCTGTATATAAACACAGGCACTGCTTTTCTCTGTAATAAACACAGGCACTGCTTTTCTCTATAATAAACACAGGCACTGCTTTTCTCTGTAATAAAACACAGGCACTGCTTTTCTCTGTAATATAAACACAGGCACTGCTTTTCTCTATAATAAACACAGGCACTGCTTTCTCTGTAATATAACACAGGCACTGCTTTTCTCTATAATAAACACAGGCACTGCTTTTCTCTGTAATATAAATACAGGCACTGCTTTTCTCTATAATAAACACAGGCAGTGCTTTTCTCTGTAATATAAACACAGGCATTGCTTTTCTCTGTAATAAACACAGGCACTGCTTTTCTATGTAATATAAACACAGGCATTGCTTTTCTCTGTATAAACACAGGCACTGCTTTTTTCTGTAATATAAACACAGGCACTGCTTTTCTCTATAATAAACACAGGCACTGCTTTTCTCTGTAATATAAAACAGGCACTGCTTTTCTCTGTAATAAACACAGGCACTGCTTTTCTCTATAATATAAACACAGGCATTGCTTTTCTCTGTAGTAAACATAGGCACTGCTTTTCTCTGTAATAAACAAAAAGGCACTGCTTTTCTCTGTAATATAAACGCAGGCACTGCTTTTCTCTGTAATATAAACAAAGGCACTGCTTTTCTCTGTAATATAAACACAGGCACTGCTTTTCTCTGTAATATAAACACAGGCACTGCTTTTCTCTGTAATAAACACAGGCACTGCTTTTTCTCTGTAATATAAACACAGGCACTGCTTTTCTCTGTAATAAACACAGGCACGGCTTTTCTCTGTAATAAACACAGGCACTGCTTTTCTCTGTAATATAAACACAGGCACTGCTTTTCTCTATAATTAAACACAGGCACTGCTTTTCTCTGAATATAAACACAGGCACTGCTTTTCTCTATAATATAAACAGAGGCACTGCTTTTCTCTATAAAAAACACAGGCACTGCTTTTCTCTATATAAACACAGGCACTGCTTTTCTCTGTAATAAACACAGGCACTGCTTTTCTCTGTAATAAACACAGGCACTGCTTTTCTCTGTAATATAAACACAGGCACTGCTTTTCTCTATAATATAAACACAGGCACTGCTTTTCTCTATAATAAACACAGGCACTGCTTTTCTCTGTAATATAACACAGGCACTGCTTTTCTCTGTAATAAACACAGGCACTGCTTTTCTCTATAATAAACACAGGCACTGCTTTTCTCTATAATATAAACACAGGCACTGCTTTTCTCTATAATATAAACACAGGCACTGCTTTTCTCTATAATAAACACAGGCACTGCTTTTCTCTATAATAAACACAGGCACTGCTTTTCTCTGTAATATAAACACAGGCACTGCTTTTCTCTGTAATAAACACAGGCACTGCTTTTCTCTATAATATAAACACAGGCACTGCTTTTCTCTGTAATATAAACACAGGCACTGCTTTTCTCTATAATAAACACAGGCACTGCTTTTCTCTATAATATAAACACAGGCACTGCTTTTCTCTGTAATAAACACAGGCACTGCTTTTCTCTATAATAAACACAGGCACTGCTTTTCTCTATAATAAACACAGGCACTGCTTTTCTCTGTAATATAAACACAGGCACTGCTTTTCTCTATAATAAACACAGGCATGGCTTTTCTCTATAATAAACACAGGCATTGCTTTTCTCTATAATAAACACAGGCACTGCTTTTCACTGTAATAAACACAGGCACTGCTTTTCTCTATAATATAAACACAGGCACTGCTTTTCTCTTTAATAAACACAGGCACTGCTTTTCTCTATAATAAACACAGGCACTGCTTTTCTCTGTAATATAAACACAGGCACTGCTTTTCTCTATAATTAAACACAGGCACTGCTTTTCTCTATAATAACACAGGCACTGCTTTTCTCTATAATAAACACAGGCACTGCTTTTCTCTATAATAAACACAGGCACTGCTTTTCTCTGTAATATAAACACAGGCACTGCTTTTCTCTATAATAAACACAGGCACTGCTTTTCTCTGTAATATAAACACAGGCACTGCTTTTCTCTGTAATAAACACAGGCACTGCTTTTCTCTGTAATATAACACAGGCACTGCTTTTCTCTGTAATAAACACAGGCACTGCTTTTCTCTGTAATAAACACAGGCACTGCTTTTCTCTATAATATAAACACAGGCACTGCTTTTCTCTGTAATATACAAAGGCACTGCTTTTCGCTGTAATAAAAAAAAAGGCACTGCTTTTCTCTGTAATAAACACAGGCACTGCTTTTCTCTGTAATATAAACACAGGCACTGCTTTCTCTATAATAAACACAGGCACTGCTTTTCTCTGTAATATAAACACAGGCACTGCTTTTCTCTGTAATAAACACAGGCACTGCTTTTCTCTGTAATATAAACACAGGCACTGCTTTTCTCTATAATATAACACAGGCACTGCTTTTCTCTATAATAAACACAGGCAATGCTTTTCTCTATAATATAAACACAGGCACTGCTTTTCTCTGTAATAAACACAGGCACTGCTTTTCTCTGTAATATAAACACAGGCACTGCTTTTCTCTATAATATAAACACAGGCACTGCTTTTCTCTGTAATAAACACAGGCACTGCTTTTCTCTGTAATATAAACACAGGCACTGCTTTTCTCTGTAATAAACACAGGCACTGCTTTCTCTATAATAACACAGGCACTGCTTTTCTCTGTAATAAACACAGGCACTGCTTTTCTCTGTAATAAACACAGGCACTGCTTTTCTCTATAATATAAACACAGGCACTGCTTTTCTCTGTAATAAACACAGGCACTGCTTTTCTCTGTAATATAAACACAGGGCACTGCTTTTCTCTATAATAAACACAGGCACTGCTTTTCTCTGTAATATAAACACAGGCACTGCTTTTCTCTGTAATAAACACAGGCACTGCTTTTCTCTGTAATAAACACAGGCACTGCTTTTCTCTGTAATAAACACAGGCACTGCTTTTCTCTGTAATATAAACACAGGCACTGCTTTTCTCTATAATATAAACACAGGCTCTGCTTTTCTCTATAATAAACACAGGCACTGCTTTTCTCTGTAATATAAACACAGGCACTGCTTTTCTCTGTAATAAACAAAGGCACTGCTTTTCTCTTTAATATAAACACAGGCACTGCTTTTCTCTATAATATAAACACAGGCACTGCTTTTCTCTGTAATAAAACACAGGCACTGCTTTTCTCTGTAATAAACACAGGCACTGCTTTTCTCTAAATAAACACAGGCACATGCTTTTCTCTTTAATAAAAAACAGGCACTGCTTTTCTCTGTAATATAAACACAGGCACTGCTTTTCTCTGTAATAAAACACAGGCACTGCTTTTCTCTATAATATAAACACAGGCACTGCTTTTCTCTATAATAAACACAGGCACTGCTTTTCTCTGTAATAAAACACAGGCACTGCTTTTCTCTATAATAAACACAGGCACTGCTTTTCTCTGTAATAAACACAGGCACTGCTTTTCTCTATAATAAACACAGGCACTGCTTTTCTCTGTAATATAAACACAGGCACTGCTTTTCTCTGTAATATAAACACAGGCACTGCTTTTCTCTGTAATATAAACACAGGCACTGCTTTTCTCTAGTAATAAACACAGGCACTGCTTTTCTCTATAATAAACACAGGCACTGCTTTTCTCTATAATATAAACACAGGTACTGCTTTTCTCTGTAATATAAACACAGGCACTGCTTTTCTCTATAATAAACACAGGCACTGCTTTTCTCTGTAATAAACACAGGCACTGCTTTTCTCTGTAATAAACACAGGCACTGCTTTTCTCTGTAATAAACACAGGCACTGCTTTTCTCTATAATAAAAACAGGCACTGCTTTTCTCTGTAATATAAACACAGGCACTGCTTTTCTCTGTAATAAACACAGGCACTGCTTTTCTCTGTAATAAACACAGGCACTGCTTTTCTCTGTAATATAAACACAGGCACTGCTTTTCTCTATAATATAAACACAGGCACTGCTTTTCTCTATAATATAAACACAGGCACTGCTTTTCTCTATAATATAAACACAGGCACTGCTTTTCTCTATAATAAACACAGGCACTGCTTTTCTCTATAATAAACACAGGCACTGCTTTTCTCTATAATATAAACACAGGCACTGCTTTTCTCTTTAATATAAACACAGGCACTGCTTTTCTCTATAATAAACACAGGCACTGCTTTTCTCTTTAATAAACACAGGCACTGCTTTTCTCTGTAATATAAACACAGGCACTGCTTTTCTCTATAATAAACACAGGCATGCTTTTCTCTGTAATATAACACAGGCACTGCTTTTCTCTGTAATAAAACACAGGCACTGCTTTTCTCTGTATATAAACACAGGCACTGCTTTTCTCTATAATATAACACAGGCACTGCTTTTCTCTGTAATATAAACACAGGCACTGCTTTTCTCTTTAAATAAACACAGGCACTGCTTTTCTCTGTAATAAACACAGGCACTCTTTTTCTCTGTAATATAAACACAGGCACTGCTTTTCTCTATAATAAACACAGGCACTGCTTTTCTCTATAATAAACCACAGGCACTGCTTTTCTCTGTAATAAACACAGCACTGCTTTTCTCTGTATTAAAACACAGGCACTGCTTTTCTCTATAATAAACACAGCACTGCTTTTCTCTGTAATATAAACACAGGCACTGCTTTTCTCTATAATATAAACACAGGCACTGCTTTTCTCTATAATAAACACAGGCACTGCTTTTCTCTGTAATATAAACACAGGCACTGCTTTTCTCTGTAATAAACACAGGCACTGCTTTTCTCTATAATATAAACACAGGCACTGCTTTTCTCTATAATATAAACACAGGCACTGCTTTTCTCTATAATAAACACAGGCACTGCTTTTCTCATAATAAACACAGGCACTGCTTTTCTCGTAATATAAACACAGGCACTGCTTTCTCTGTAATAAACACAGGCACTGCTTTTCTCTATAATATAAACACAGGCACTGCTTTTCTCTATAATATAAACACAGGCACTGCTTTTCTCTGTAATAAAACACAGGCACTGCTTATCTCTATATTAAACACAGGCACTGCTTTTCTCTGTAATATAAACACAAGGCACTGCTTTTCTCTGTAATAAAACACAGGCAATGCTTTTCTCTATAATATAAACACAGGCACTGCTTTTCTCTGTAATATAAAAACAGGCACTGCTTTTCTCTATAATATAAACACAGGCACTGCTTTCTCTGATAATAAAACACAGGCACCTGCTTTTCTCTATAATAAACACAGGCACTGCTTTTCTCTATAATAAACACAGGCACTGCTTTTCTCTGTAATATAAACACAGGCACTGCTTTTCCTGTAATAAACACAGGCACTGCTTTTCTCTATAATAAACACAGGCACTGCTTTTCTCTGAATATAAACACAGGCACTGCTTTTCTCTGTAATAAACACAGGCACTGCTTTTTTCTGTAATATAAACACAGGCACTGCTTTTCTCTGTAATAAACACAGGCACTGCTTTGCTCTATAATAAACCACAGGCACTGCTTTTCTCTAGTAATATAACACAGGCACTGCTTTTCTCTATAATATAAACACAGGCACTGCTTTTCTCTATAATAAACACAGGCACTCCTTTTCTCTGTAATAAAACACAGGCACTGTTTTTTTCTGTAATATAAACACAGGCACTGCTTTTCTCTGTAATAAACACAGGCACTGCTTTTCTCTGTAATAAACACAGGCACTGCTTTTCTCTATAATATAAACACAGGCACTGCTTTTCTCTGTAATAAACATAGGCACTGCTTTTCTCTGTAATAAAAAAAGGCACTGCTTTTCTCTGTAATAAACACAGGCACTGCTTTTCTCTGTAATATAAACACAGGCACTGCTTTTCTCTGTAATAAACACAGGCACTGCTTTTCTCTGTAAGAAAAACAGGCACTGCTTTTCTCTATAATAAACACAGGCACTGCTTTTCTCTATAATAAACACAGGCACTGCTTTTCTCTTAATAAAACACCAGGCACTGCTTTTCTCTATAATATAAACACAGGCACTGCTTTTATCTATAATAAACACAGGCACTTCTTTTCTCTATAATAAACACAGGCACTGCTTTTCTCTATAATAAACACAGGCACTGCTTTTCTCTGTAATAAACACAGGCACTGCTTTTCTCTATAATAAACACAGGCACTGCTTTTCTCTATAATAAAAACAGGCACTGCTTTTCTCTGTAATAAACACAGGCACTGCTTTTCTCTGTAATATAAACACAGGCACTGCTTTTCTCTATAATATACACAGGCACTGCGTTTCTCTATAATAAACACAGCCACTGCTTTTCTCTATAATAAACCACAGGCACTGCTTTTCTCTGTAATAAAACACAGGCACTGCTTTTCTCTATAATAAACACAGGCACTGCTTTCTCTCTATATAAACACAGGCACTGCTTTTCTCTGTAATATAAAACAGGCACTGCTTTTCTCTGTAATAAAAACACAGGCACTGCTTTCTCTGTAATATAAACACAGGCACTGCTTTTCTCGTAATAAAACACAGGCACTGCTTTTCTCTTTATATAAACACAGGCATGCTTTTCTCTGTAATATAAACACAGGCACTGCTTTTCTCTATAATATAAACACAGGCATGCTTTTCTCTGTAATATAAACACGGGCACTGCTTTTCTCTATAATAAACACAGGCACTGCTTTTCTCTATAATAAAACACAGGGCACTGCTTTTCTCTATAATAAACACAGGCACTGCTTTTCTCTAATAAACACAGGCACTGCTTTTCTCTGTAATATAACTCCGGCAATGCTTTTCTCTATAATAAACACAGGCACTGCTTTTCTCTGTAATAATAAACACAGGCACTGCTTTTCTCTATAATAAACACAGGCACTGCTTTTCTCTATAATAAAACACAGGCACTGCTTTTCTCTGTAATAAACACAGGCACTGCTTTTCTCTGTAATAAACACAGGCACTGCTTTTCTCTGTAATAAACACAGGCACTGCTTTTCTCTGTAATATAAACACAGGCACTGCTTTTCTCTATAATATAAACACAGGCACTGCTTTTCTCTATAATAAACACAGGCACTGCTTTTCTCTATAAAAAAACACAGGCACTGCTTTTCTCTATAATAAACACAGGCACTGCTTTTCTCTGTAATATAAACACAGGCACTGCTTTTCTCTGTAATAAACACAGGCACTGCTTTTCTCTGTAATATAAACACAGGCACTGCTTTTCTCTGTAATAAACAAAGGCACTGCTTTTCTCTGTAATATAAACACAGGCACTGCTTTTCTCTATAATATAAACACAGGCACTGCTTTTCTCTATAATAAACACAGGCACTGCTTTTCTCTGTAATAAACACAGGCACTGCTTTTCTCTGTAATATAAACACAGGCACTGCTTTTCTCTGTAATAAACACAGGCACTGCTTTTCTCTGTAATATAAACACAGGCACTGCTTTTCTCTGTAATATAACACAGGCACTGCTTTTCTCTGTAATAAACACAGGCACTGCTTTTCTCTGTAATATAAACACAGGCACTGCTTTTCTCTGTAATATAAAAACAGGCACTGCTTTTCTCTATAATATAAACACAGGCACTGCTTTTCTCTGTAATAAACACAGGCACTGCTTTTCTCTGTAATATAAACACAGCACTGCTTTTCTCTATAATAAACACAGGCACTGCTTTTCTCTGTAATAAACACAGGCACTGCTTTTCTCTATAATAAACACAGGCACTGCTTTTCTCTATAATAAACACAGGCACTGCTTTTCTCTTTAATATAAACAAGGCACTGCTTTTCTCTGTAATAAAACACAGGCACTGCTTTTCTCTATAATAAACACAGGCACTGCTTTTCTCTGTAATAAAACACAGGCACTGCTTTACTCTATAATAAACACAGGCACTGCTTTTCTCTGTAATATAAACACAGGCACTGCTTTTATCTATAATAAACACAGGCACTGCTTTTATCTATAATAAACACAGGCACTGCTTTTCTCTATAATAAACACAGGCACTGCTTTTCTCTATAATAAACACAGGCACTGCTTTTCTCTGTAATATAAACACAGGCACTGCTTTTCTCTATAATAAACACAGGCACTGCTTTTCTCTGTAATATAAACACAGGCACTGCTTTTCTCTGTAATAAACACAGGCACTGCTTTTCTCTTTAATATAAACACAGGCACTGCTTTTCTCTATTATATAAACACAGGCAATGCTTTTCTCTGTAATAAACACAGGCACTGCTTTTCTCTGTAATAAACACAGGCACTGCTTTTCTCTGTAATATAAACACAAGGCACTGCTTTTCTCTATAATATAAACACAGGCACTGCTTTTCTCTGATAATAAAACACAGGCACTGCTTTTCTCTATAATAAAACACAGGGCACTGCTTTTCTCTGTAATAAACACAGGCACTGCTTTCTCTGTAATATAAACACAGGCACTGCTTTTCTCTATAATAAACAAGGCACTGCTTTTCTCTGTAATAAATATAACAGGCACTGCTTTTCTCTGTAATAAACACAGGCACTGCTTTTCTCTGTAATATAAACACAGAGGTGCTTTTCTGGTAATGAACACAGGCAATGCTTTTCTCTGTAATATAAACACAGGCACTGCTTTTCTCTATAATAAACACAGGCACTGCTTTTCTCTGTATTAAACACAGGCACTGCTTTTCTCTGTAATATAAACACAGGCACTGCTTTTCTCTAATATAAAACACAGGCACTGCTTTTCTCTTTAAATAAACACAGGCACTGCTTTCTCTATAATATAAACACAGGCACTGCTTTTCTCTATAAATAAACACAGGCACTGCTTTTCTCTGTAATAAAACACAGGCACTGCTTTTCTCTGTAATAAACACAGGCACTGCTTTTCTCTGTAATATAAACACAGGCACTGCTTTTCTCTATAATAAAACACAGGCACTGCTTTTCTCTGTATATAAACACAGGCACTGCTTTTCTCTATAATAAACACAGGCACTGCTTTTCTCTGTAATATAAACACAGGCACTGCTTTTCTCTGTAATAAACACAGGCCCTGCTTTTCTCTGATATATACACACAGGCACTGCTTTTCTCTATAATAAACACAGAGACTGCTTTTCTCTATAATAAACACAGGCACTGCTTTTCTCTGTAATAAACACAGGCACTGCTTTTCTCTCTAATAAACACATGCACTGCTTTTCTCTATAATAAACACAGGCACTGCTTTTCTCTGTAATATAAACACAGGCACTGCTTTTCTCTATAATAAACACAGGCACTGCTTTTCTCTCTAATAAACACAGGCACTGCTTTTCTCTGTAATAAACACAGGCACTGCTTTTCTCTATAATAAACACAGGCACTGCTTTTCTCTATAATAAACACAGGCACTGCTTTTCTCTGTAATATAAACACAGGCACTGCTTTTCTCTGTAATAAACACAGGCACTGCTTTTCTCTGTAATATAAACACAGGCACTGCTTTTCTCTATAATAAACACAGGCACTGCTTTTTTCTGTAATATAAACACAGGCACTGCTTTTCTCTGTAATAAACACAGGCACTGCTTTTCTCTGTAATAAACACAGGCACTGCTTTTCTCTATAATAAACACAGGCACTGCTTTTCTCTATAATAAAAACACAGGCACTGCTTTTCTCTGTAATATAAACACAGGCACTGATTTTCTCTATAATATAAACACAGGCACTGCTTTTCTCTATAATAAACACAGGCACTGCTTTTCTCTATAATATAAACACAGGCACTGCTTTTCTCTGTAATATAAACACAGGCACTGCTTTTCTCTATAATAAAAACACAGGCACTGCTTTTCTCTATAATAAACACAGGCACTGCTTTTCTCTATAATAAACACAGGCACTGCTTTTCTCTATAATAAACACAGGCACTGCTTTTCTCTATAATAAACACAGGCACTGCTTTTCTCTGTAATATAAACACAGGCACTGCTTTTCTCTATAATAAACACAGGCACTGCTTTTCTCTATAATAAACACAGGCACTGCTTTTCTCTGTAATAAAAACACAGGCACTGCTTTTCTCTGTAATAAACACAGGCACTGCTTTTCTCTATAATATAAACACAGGCACTGCTTTTCTCTATAATAAACACAGGCACTGCTTTTCTCTGTAATATAAATACAGGCACTGCTTTTCTCTATAATAAACACAGGCAGTGCTTTTCTCTGTAATATAAACACAGGCATTGCTTTTCTCTGTAATAAACACAGGCACTGCTTTTCTCTGTAATATAAACACAGGCACTGCTTTTCTCTATAATATAAACACAGGCACTGCTTTTCTCTATAATAAACACAGGCACTGCTTTTCTCTATAATATAAACACAGGCACTGCTTTTCTCTATAATAAACACAGGCACTGCTTTTCTCTGTAATAAACACAGGCACTGCTTTTCTCTATAATAAACACAGGCACTGCTTTACTCTATAATAAACACAGGCACTGCTTTTCTCTATAATAAACACAGGCACTGCTTTTCTCTATAATAAACACAGGCACTGCTTTTCTCTATAATAAACACAGGCACTGCTTTTCTCTGTAATATAAACACAGGCACTGCTTTTCTCTGTAATAAACACAGGCACTGCTTTTCTCTATAATAAAACACAGGCACTGCTTTTCTCTATAATATAAACACAGGCACTGCTTTTCTCTGTAATATAAACACAGGCACTGCTTTTCTCTGTAATATAAACACAGGCACTGCTTTTCTCTATAATAAACACAGGCACTGCTTTTCTCTGTAATAAACACAGGCACTGCTTTACTCTATAATAAACACAGGCACTGCTTTTCTCTATAATAAACACAGGCACTGCTTTTCTCTATAATAAACACAGACACTGCTTTTCTCTATAATAAACAGAGGCACTGCTTTTCTCTGTAATATAATCACAGGCACTGCTTTTCTCTGTAATAAACACAGGCACTGCTTTTCTGTAATATAAACACAGGCATTGCTTTTCTCTATAATAAACATAGGCACTGCTTTTCTCTGTAATAAAATAAAAGGCACTGCTTTTCTCTGTAATAAACACAGGCACTGCTTTTCTCTGTAATATAAACACAGGCACTGCTTTTCTCTATAATAAACACAGGCACTGCTTTTCTCTGTAATATAAACACAGGCACTGCTTTTCTCTATAATAAACACAGGCACTGCTTTTCTCTGTAATATAAACACAGGCACTGCTTTTCTCTGTAATATAAACACAGGCACTGCTTTTCTCTATAATAAACACAGGCACTGCTTTTCTCTGTAATAAACACAGGCACTGCTTTTCTCTATAATATAAACACAGGCACTGCTTTTCTCTGTAATAAACACAGGCACTGCTTTTCTCTGTAATATAAACACAGGCACTGCTTTTCTCTATAATAAACACAGGCACTGCTTTTCTCTGTAATATAAACACAGGCACTGCTTTTCTCTATAATATAAACACAGGCACTGCTTTTCTCTATAATAAACACAGGCACTGCTTTTCTCTATAATAAACACAGGCACTGCTTTTCTCTGTAATAAACACAGGCACTGCTTTTCTCTGTAATATAAACACAGGCACTGCTTTTCTCTATAATAAAAACACAGGCACTGCTTTTCTCTGTAATATAAACACAGGCACTGCTTTTCTCTATAATAAACACAGGCACTGCTTTTCTCTATAATAAACACAGGCACTGCTTTTCTCTGTAATAAACACAGGCACTGCTTTTCTCTATAATAAACACAGGCACTGCTTTTCTCTATAATATAAACACAGGCACTGCTTTTCTCTATAATATAAACACAGGCACTGCTTTTCTCTATAATATAAACACAGGCACTGCTTTTCTCTATAATAAACACAGGCACTGCTTTTCTCTGTAATATAAACACAGGCACTGCTTTTCTCTGTAATATAAACACAGGCACTGCTTTTCTCTATAATATAAACACAGGCACTGCTTTTCTCTATAATAAACACAGGCACTGCTTTTCTCTATAATAAACACAGGCACTGCTTTTCTCTGTAATATAAACACAGGCACTGCTTTTCTCTATATATAAACACAGGCACTGCTTTTCTCTATAATATAAACACAGGCACTGCTTTTCTCTATAATAAACACAGGCACTGCTTTTCTCTGTAATATAAACACAGGCACTGCTTTTCTCTATAATAAACACAGGCACTGCTTTTCTCTATAATAAACACAGGCACTGCTTTTCTCTGTAATATAAACACAGGCACTGCTTTTCTCTATAATATAAACACAGGCACTGCTTTTCTCTATAATAAACACAGGCACTGCTTTTCTCTGTAATAAACACAGGCACTGCTTTTCTCTGTAATATAAACACAGGCACTGCTTTTCTCTATAATAAACACAGGCACTGCTTTTCTCTATAATAAACACAGGCACTGCTTTTCTCTGTAATAAACACAGGCACTGCTTTTCTCTATAATAAACACAGGCACTGCTTTTCTCTGTAATATAAACACAGGCACTGCTTTTCTCTGTAATATAAACACAGGCACTGCTTTTCTCTGTAATAAACACAGGCACTGCTTTTCTCTGTATATAAACACTGGCACTGCTTTTCTCTGTAATATAAACACAGGCACTGCTTTTCTCTATAATAAACACAGGCACTGCTTTTCTCTATAATATAAACACAGGCACTGCTTTTCTCTATAATAAACACAGGCACTGCTTTTCTCTGTAATAAACACAGGCACTGCTTTTCTCTGTAATATAAACACAGGCACTGCTTTTCTCTATAATATAAACACAGGCACTGCTTTTCTCTATAATAAACACAGGCACTGCTTTTCTCTATAATAAACACAGGCACTGCTTTTCTCTGTAATATAAACACAGGCACTGCTTTTCTCTGTAATAAACACAGGCACTGCTTTTCTCTGTAATATAAACACAGGCACTGCTTTTCTCTGTAATAAACACAGGCACTGCTTTTCTCTGTAATATAAACACAGGCACTGCTTTTCTCTGTAATAAACACAGGCACTGCTTTTCTCTGTAATATAAACACAGGCACTGCTTTTCTCTGTAATAAACACAGGCACTGCTTTTCTCTGTAATATAAACACAGGCACTGCTTTTCTCTATAATATAAACACAGGCACTGCTTTTCTCTATAATATAAACACAGGCACTGCTTTTCTCTGTAATAAAAACAGGCACTGCTTTTCTCTATAATAAACACAGGCACTGCTTTTCTCTATAATAAACACAGGCACTGCTTTTCTCTATAATATAAACACAGGCACTGCTTTTCTCTATAATAAACACAGGCACTGCTTTTCTCTGTAATATAAACACAGGCACTGCTTTTCTCTGTAATATAAACACAGGCACTGCTTTTCTCTATAATAAACACAGGCACTGCTTTTCTCTGTAATAAACACAGGCACTGCTTTTCTCTGTAATATAAACACAGGCACTGCTTTTCTCTGTAATAAACACAGGCACTGCTTTTCTCTGTAATAAACACAGGCACTGCTTTTCTCTGTAATAAACAAAGGCACTGCTTTTCTCTGTAATATAAACACAGGCACTGCTTTTCTCTATAATAAACAGAGGCACTGCTTTTCTCTATAATATAAACACAGGCACTGCTTTTCTCTATAATAAAAACACAGGCACTGCTTTTCTCTGTAATATAAACACAGGCACTGCTTTTCTCTATAATAAACACAGGCACTGCTTTTCTCTATAATAAACACAGGCACTGCTTTTCTCTGTAATATAAACACAGGCACTGCTTTTCTCTGTAATATAAACACAGGCACTGCTTTTCTCTATAATAAACACAGGCACTGCTTTTCTCTATAATAAACACAGGCACTGCTTTTCTCTGTAATATAAACACAGGCACTGCTTTTCTCTATAATAAACACAGGCACTGCTTTTCTCTATAATAAACACAGGCACTGCTTTTCTCTATAATATAAACACAGGCACTGCTTTTCTCTGTAATATAAACACAGGCACTGCTTTTCTCTATAATAAACACAGGCACTGCTTTTCTCTATAATAAACACAGGCACTGCTTTTCTCTGTAATATAAACACAGGCACTGCTTTTCTCTATAATATAAACACAGGCACTGCTTTTCTCTATAATAAACACAGGCACTGCTTTTCTCTATAATAAACACAGGCACTGCTTTTCTCTGTAATATAAACACAGGCACTGCTTTTCTCTGTAATAAACACAGGCACTGCTTTTCTCTATAATAAACACAGGCACTGCTTTTCTCTGTAATAAACACAGGCACTGCTTTTCTCTAATATAAACACAGGCACTGCTTTTCTCTGTAATATAAACACAGGCACTGCTTTTCTCTGTAATAAAAACACAGGCACTGCTTTTCTCTATAATAAACACAGGCACTGCTTTTCTCTGTAATATAAACACAGGCACTGCTTTTCTCTGTAATATAAACACAGGCACTGCTTTTCTCTATAATATAAACACAGGCACTGCTTTTCTCTATAATAAACACAGGCACTGCTTTTCTCTATAATAAACACAGGCACTGCTTTTCTCTATAATAAAAACAGGCACTGCTTTTCTCTGTAATATAAACACAGGCACTGCTTTTCTCTCTAATATAAACACAGGCACTGCTTTTCTCTATAATAAACACAGGCACTGCTTTTCTCTATAATAAACACAGGCACTGCTTTTCTCTGTAATATAAACACAGGCACTGCTTTTCTCTGTAATAAACACAGGCACTGCTTTTCTCTGTAATATAAACACAGGCACTGCTTTTCTCTGTAATAAACACAGGCACTGCTTTTCTCTGTAATATAAACACAGGCACTGCTTTTCTCTGTAATAAACACAGGCACTGCTTTTCTCTGTAATAAAAAAAAGGCACTGCTTTTCTCTGTAATAAACAAAGGCACTGCTTTTCTCTGTAATTTCAACACAGGCACTGCTTTTCTCTATAATAAACACAGGCACTGCTTTTCTCTGTAATATAAACACAGGCACTGCTTTTCTCTAAAATAAACACAGGCACTGCTTTTCTCTATAATAAACACAGGCACTGCTTTTCTCTATAATAAACACAGGCACTGCTTTTCTCTGTAATATAAACACAGGCACTGCTTTTCTCTATAATAAACACAGGCACTGCTTTTCTCTGTAATAAACACAGGCACTGCTTTTCTCTGTAATATAATCACAGGCACTGCTTTTCTCTATAATAAACACAGGCATTGCTTTTCTCTATAATAAACACAGGCACTGCTTTTCTCTGTAATAAAATAAAAGGCACTGCTTTTCTCTGTAATAAACACAGGCACTGCTTTTCTCTGTAATATAAACACAGGCACTGCTTTTCTCTGTAATAAACACAGGCACTGCTTTTCTCTGTAATATAAACACAGGCACTGCTTTTCTCTATAATAAACACAGGCACTGCTTTTCTCTATAATATAAACACAGGCACTGCTTTTCTCTATAATAAAAACACAGGCACTGCTTTTCTCTGTAATATAAACACAGGCACTGCTTTTCTCTATAATAAACACAGGCACTGCTTTTCTCTATAATAAACACAGGCACTGCTTTTCTCTGTAATATAAACACAGGCACTGCTTTTCTCTATAATATAAACACAGGCACTGCTTTTCTCTATAATAAACACAGGCACTGCTTTTCTCTGTAATAAACACAGGCACTGCTTTTCTCTGTAATATAAACACAGGCACTGCTTTTCTCTGTAATATAAACACAGGCACTGCTTTTCTCTATAATATAAACACAGGCACTGCTTTTCTCTGTAATATAAACACAGGCACTGCTTTTCTCTGTAATATAAACACAGGCACTGCTTTTCTCTATAATAAACACAGGCACTGCTTTTCTCTATAATAAACACAGGCACTGCTTTTCTCTGTAATATAAACACAGGCACTGCTTTTCTCTGTAATATAAACACAGGCACTGCTTTTCTCTATAATAAACACAGGCACTGCTTTTCTCTATAATAAACACAGGCACTGCTTTTCTCTGTAATATAAACACAGGCACTGCTTTTCTCTATAATAAACACAGGCACTGCTTTTCTCTATAATAAACACAGGCACTGCTTTTCTCTGTAATAAACACAGGCACTGCTTTTCTCTGTAATATAAACACAGGCACTGCTTTTCTCTGTAATATAAACACAGGCACTGCTTTTCTCTGTAATATAAACACAGGCACTGCTTTTCTCTGTAATAAACACAGGCACTGCTTTTCTCTGTAATATAAACACAGGCACTGCTTTTCTCTGTAATATAAACACAGGCACTGCTTTTCTCTATAATAAACACAGGCACTGCTTTTCTCTGTAATATAAACACAGGCACTGCTTTTCTCTATAATATAAACACAGGCACTGCTTTTCTCTATATAAACACAGGCACTGCTTTTCTCTATAATAAACACAGGCACTGCTTTTCTCTATAATATAAACACAGGCACTGCTTTTCTCTATAATAGAAACACAGGCACTGCTTTTCTCTATAATAAACACAGGCACTGCGTTTCTCTGTAATAAACACAGGCACTGCTTTTCTCTATAATATAAACACAGGCACTGCTTTTCTCTATAATAAACACAGGCACTGCTTTTCTCTGTAATATAAACACAGGCACTGCTTTTCTCTGTAATAAACACAGGCCCTGCTTTTCTCTGTAATATAAACACAGGCACTGCTTTTCTCTATAATAAAACACAGGCACTGCTTTTCTCTGTAATATAAACACAGGCACTGCTTTTCTCTGTAATATAAACACAGGCACTGCTTTTCTCTATAATAAACACAGGCACTGCTTTTCTCTATAATAAACACAGGCACTGCTTTTCTCTGTATATAAACACAGGCACTGCTTTACTCTAAAATAAACACAGGCACTGCTTTTCTCTGTAATATAAACACAGGCACTGCTTTTCTCTATAATATAAACACAGGCACTGCTTTTCTCTATAATAAACACAGGCACTGCTTTTCTCTATAATAAACACAGGCACTGCTTTTCTCTGTAATATAAACACAGGCACTGCTTTTCTCTATAATAAACACAGGCACTGCTTTTCTCTGTAATATAAACACAGGCACTGCTTTTCTCTGTAATAAACACAGGCACTGCTTTTCTCTGTAATATAACACAGGCACTGCTTTACTCTATAATAAACACAGGCACTGCTTTTCTCTGTAATAAACACAGGCACTGCTTTTCTCTATAATAAACACAGGCACTGCTTTTCTCTGTAATATAAACACAGGCACTGCTTTTCTCTATAATATAAACACAGGCACTGCTTTTCTCTATATTATAAACACAGGCACTGCTTTTCTCTGTAATAAACACAGGCACTGCTTTTCTCTGTAATATAAACACAGGCACTGCTTTTCTCTGTAATATAAACACAGGCACTGCTTTTCTCTATAATATAAACACAGGCACTGCTTTTCTCTATAATATAAACACAGGCACTGCTTTTCTCTATAATAAACACAGGCACTGCTTTTCTCTATAATAAACACAGGCACTGCTTTTCTCTGTAATATAAACACAGGCACTGCTTTTCTCTATAATATAAACACAGGCACTGCTTTTCTCTGTAATAAACACAGGCACTGCTTTTCTCTGTAATATAAACACAGGCACTGCTTTTCTCTGTAATATAAACACAGGCACTGCTTTTCTCTGTAATATAAACACAGGCACTGCTTTTCTCTGTAATATAAACACAGGCACTGCTTTTCTCTGTAATAAACACAGGCACTGCTTTTCTCTGTAATATAAACACAGGCACTGCTTTTCTCTGTAATAAAACACAGGCACTGCTTTTCTCTGTAATATAAACACAGGCACTGCTTTTCTCTGTAATAAACACAGACACTGCTTTTCTCTGTAATAAAACACAGGCACTGCTTTTCTCTATATAAACACAGGCACTGCTTTTCTCTGTAATATAAACACAGGCACTGCTTTTCTCTATAATAAACACAGGCACTGCTTTTCTCTATAATAAACACAGGCACTGCTTTTCTCTGTATAATAAACACAGGCACTGCTTTTCTCTGTAATATAAACACAGGCACTGCTTTTCTCTGTAATAAACACAGGCACTGCTTTTCTCTGTAATATAAACACAGGCACTGCTTTTCTCTGTAATATAAACACAGGCACTGCTTTTCTCTATAATAAACACAGGCACTGCTTTTCTCTATAATAAACACAGGCACTGCTTTTCTCTGTAATATAAACACAGGCACTGCTTTTCTCTGTAATAAACACAGGCACTGCTTTTCTCTGTAATATAAACACAGGCACTGCTTTTCTCTATAATAAACACAGGCACTGCTTTTCTCTGTAATATAAACACAGGCACTGCTTTTCTCTATAATAAACACAGGCACTGCTTTTCTCTGTAATATAAACACAGGCACTGCTTTTCTCTGTAATATAAACACAGGCACTGCTTTTCTCTATAATAAAAACACAGGCACTGCTTTTCTCTGTAATATAAACACAGGCACTGCTTTTCTCTGTAATAAACACAGGCACTGCTTTTCTCTATAATAAACACAGGCACTGCTTTTCTCTATAATAAACACAGGCACTGCTTTTCTCTGTAATATAAATACAGGCACTGCTTTTCTCTATAATAAACACAGGCACTGCTTTTCTCTGTAATAAACACAGGCACTGCTTTTCTCTGTAATATAAACACAGGCACTGCTTTTCTCTGTAATAAACACAGGCACTGCTTTTTTCTATAATATAAACACAGGCACTGCTTTTCTCTGTAATAAACACAGGCACTGCTTTGCTCTATAATAAACACAGGCACTGCTTTACTCTATAATAAACACAGGCACTGCTTTTCTCTATAATAAACACAGGCACTGCTTTTCTCTATAATAAACACAGGCACTGCTTTTCTCTATAATAAACACAGGCACTGCTTTTCTCTGTAATATAATCACAGGCACTGCTTTTCTCTGTAATAAACACAGGCACTGCTTTTCTGTAATATAAACACAGGCACTGCTTTTCTCTATAATAAACACAGGCACTGCTTTTCTCTGTAATAAAATAAAAGGCACTGCTTTTCTCTATAATAAACACAGGCACTGCTTTTCTCTGTAATATAAACACAGGCACTGCTTTTCTCTGTAATAAACACAGGCACTGCTTTTCTCTGTAATATAAACACAGGCACTGCTTTTCTCTATATATAACACAGGCACTGCTTTTCTCTATAATATAAACACAGGCACTGCTTTTCTCTATAATAAACACAGGCACTGCTTTTCTCTATAATAAACACAGGCACTGCTTTTCTCTATAATAAACAGAGGCACTGCTTTTCTCTGTAATATAAACACAGGCACTGCTTTTCTCTATAATAAAAACACAGGCACTGCTTTTCTCTATAATATAAACACAGGCACTGCTTTTATCTATATAAACACAGTCACTGCTTTTCTCTATATACAAACACAGGCACTGCTTTTCTCTGTAATATAAACACAGGCACTGCTTTTCTCTATAATAAACACAGGCACATCTTTTCTCTGTAATATAAACACAGGCACTGCTTTTCTCTGTAATATAAACACAGGCACTGCTTTTCTCTGTAATATAAACACAGGCACTGCTTTTCTCTATAATAAACACAGGCACTGCTTTTCTCTATAATAAACACAGGCACTGCTTTTCTCTATAATAAAAACACAGGCACTGCTTTTCTCTATAATAAACACAGGCACTGCTTTTCTCTATAATAAACACAGGCACTGCTTTTCTCTGTAATATAACACAGGCACTGCTTTTCTCTATAATATAAACACAGGCACTGCTTTTCTCTATAATAAACACAGGCACTGCTTTTCTCTATAATAAACACAGGCACTGCTTTTCTCTGTAATATAAACACAGGCACTGCTTTTCTCTGTAATAAACACAGGCACTGCTTTTCTCTGTAATATAAACACAGGCACTGCTTTTCTCTATAATAAACACAGGCACTGCTTTTCTCTGTAATAAACACAGGCACTGCTTTTCTCTGTAATATAAACACAGAGACTGCTTTTCTCTGTATATAAACACAGGCACTGATTTTCTCTATAATATAAACACAGGCACTGCTTTTCTCTATAACAAACACAGACACTGCTTTTCTCTATAATAAACACAGGCACTGCTTTTCTCTGTAATATAAACACAGGCACTGCTTTTCTCTATAATAAACACAGGCACTGCTTTTCTCTATAATATAAACACAGGCACTGCTTTTCTCTGTAATATAAACACAGGCACTGCTTTTCTCTATAATAAACACAGGCACTGCTTTTCTCTGTAATATAAACACAGGCACTGCTTTTCTCTATAATAAACACAGGCACTGCTTTTCTCTGTAATATAAACACAGGCACTGCTTTTCTCTATAATAAACACAGGCACTGCTTTTCTCTATAATAAACACAGGCACTGCTTTTCTCTGTAATAAACACAGGCACTGCTTTTCTCTGTAATAAACACAGGCACTGCTTTTCTCTGTAATATAAACACAGGCATTGCTTTTCTCTGTAATAAACACAGGCACTGCTTTTCTCTGTAATAAAAACACAGGCACTGCTTTTCTCTGTAATAAACACAGGCACTGCTTTTCTCTGTAATATAAACACAGGCACTGCTTTTCTCTGTAATAAACACAGGCACTGCTTTTCTCTGTAATATAAACACAGGCACTGCTTTTCTCTATAATATAAACACAGGCACTGCTTTTCTCTATAATATAAACACAGGCACTGCTTTTCTCTATAATAAACACAGGCACTGCTTTTCTCTATAATAAACACAGGCACTGCTTTTCTCTGTAATATAAACACAGGCACTGCTTTTCTCTGTAATAAAAACACAGGCACTGCTTTTCTCTATAATAAACACAGGCACTGCTTTTCTCTATAATATAAACACAGGCACTGCTTTTCTCTGTAATATAAACACAGGCACTGCTTTTCTCTGTAATATAAACACAGGCACTGCTTTTCTCTATAATATACACAGGCACTGCTTTTCTCTATAATAAACACAGGCACTGCTTTTCTCTGTAATATAAACACAGGCACTGCTTTTCTCTATAATAAACACAGGCACTGCTTTTCTCTATAATAAACACAGGCACTGCTTTTCTCTATAATATAAACACAGGCACTGCTTTTCTCTATAATACAAACACAGGCACTGCTTTTCTCTATAATAAACACAGGCACTGCGTTTCTCTATAATAAACACAGGCACTGCTTTTCTCTATAATAAACACAGGCACTGCTTTTCTCTATAATAAACACAGGCACTGCTTTTCTCTATAATATAAACACAGGCACTGCTTTTCTCTATAATAAACACAGGCACTGCTTTTCTCTATAATAAAAACACAGGCACTGCTTTTCTCTGTAATATAAACACAGGCACTGCTTTTCTCTATAATAAACACAGGCACTGCTTTTCTCTATAATAAACACAGGCACTGCTTTTCTCTGTAATAAACACAGGCACTGCTTTTCTCTGTAATATAAACACAGGCACTGCTTTTCTCTGTAATAAACACAGGCACTGCTTTTCTCTGTAATATAAACACAGGCACTGCTTTTCTCTATAATAAAAACACAGGCACTGCTTTTCTCTGTAATATAAACACAGGCACTGCTTTTATCTATAATATAAACACAGGCACTGCTTTTCTCTATAATAAACACAGGCACTGCTTTTCTCTGTAATAAAAACACAGGCACTGCTTTTCTCTGTAATATAAACACAGGCACTGCTTTTCTCTATAATAAACACAGGCACTGCTTTTCTCTGTAATATAAACACAGGCACTGCTTTTCTCTGTAATATAAACACAGGCACTGCTTTTCTCTATAATAAACACAGGCACTGCTTTTCTCTATAATAAACACAGGCACTGCTTTTCTCTGTAATATAAACACAGGCACTGCTTTTCTCTGTAATAAACACAGGCACTGCTTTTCTCTATAATAAACACAGGCACTGCTTTTCTCTATAATAAACACAGGCACTGCTTTTCTCTGTAATATAAACACAGGCACTGCTTTTCTCTGTAATAAACACAGGCCCTGCTTTTCTCTGTAATATAAACACAGGCACTGCTTTTCTCTGTAATATAAACACAGGCACTGCTTTTCTCTGTAATATAAACACAGGCACTGCTTTTCTCTATAATATAACACAGGCACTGCTTTTCTCTGTAATAAACACAGGCACTGCTTTTCTCTGTAATATAAACACAGGCACTGCTTTTCTCTATAATAAACACAGGCACTGCTTTTCTCTATAATATAAACACAGGCACTGCTTTTCTCTATAATAAACACAGGCACTGCTTTTCTCTATAATAAACACAGGCACTGCTTTTCTCTGTAATATAAACACAGGCACTGCTTTTCTCTATAATAAACACAGGCACTGCTTTTCTCTGTAATAAAAACACAGGCACTGCTTTTCTCTACAATAAACACAGGCACTGCTTTTCTCTGTAATATAAACACAGGCACTGCTTTTCTCTATAATAAACACAGGCACTGCTTTTCTCTGTAATAAAACACAGGCACTGCTTTTCTCTATAATAAACACAGGCACTGCTTTTCTCTGTAATAAACACAGGCACTGCTTTTCTCTATAATAAACACAGGCACTGCTTTTCTCTGTAATAAACACAGGCACTGCTTTTCTCTATAATAAACACAGGCACTGCTTTTCTCTATAATAAACACAGGCACTGCTTTTCTCTATAATAAACACAGGCACTGCTTTTCTCTGTAATATAAACACAGGCACTGCTTTTCTCTGTAATATAAACACAGGCACTGCTTTTCTCTGTAATATAAACACAGGCACTGCTTTTCTCTGTAATAAACACAGGCACTGCTTTTCTCTGTAATATAAACACAGGCACTGCTTTTCTCTGTAATATAAACACAGGCACTGCTTTTCTCTATAATAAACACAGGCACTGCTTTTCTCTATAATAAAACACAGGCACTGCTTTTCTCTATAATAAACACAGGCACTGCTTTTCTCTATAATAAACACAGGCACTGCTTTTCTCTGTAATATAAACACAGGCACTGCTTTTCTCTATAATATAAACACAGGCACTGCTTTTCTCTATAATAAACACAGGCACTGCTTTTCTCTATAATAAACACAGGCACTGCTTTTCTCTGTAATAAAAACACAGGCACTGCTTTTCTCTGTAATAAACACAGGCACTGCTTTTCTCTGTAAGACAAACACAGGCACTGCTTTTCTCTGTAATAAAACACAGGCACTGCTTTTCTCTGTAATATAAACACAGGCACTGCTTTTCTCTGTAATATAAACACAGGCACTGCTTTTCTCTGTAATATAAACACAGGCACTGCTTTTCTCTGTAATAAACACAGGCACTGCTTTTCTCTGTAATATAAACACAGGCACTGCTTTTCTCTAATATAAACACAGGCACTGCTTTTCTCTGTAATATAAACACAGGCACTGCTTTTCTCTATATAAACACAGGCACTGCTTTTCTCTATAATAAACACAGGCACTGCTTTTCTCTATAATAAACACAGGCACTGCTTTTCTCTGTAATATAAACACAGGCACTGCTTTTCTCTATAATAAACACAGGCACTGCTTTTCTCTGTAATATAAACACAGGCACTGCTTTTCTCTGTAATATAAACACAGGCACTGCTTTTCTCTATAATAAACACAGGCACTGCTTTTCTCTATAATAAACACAGGCACTGCTTTTCTCTGTAATAAACACAGGCACTGCTTTTCTCTGTAATAAACACAGGCACTGCTTTTCTCTATAATAAACACAGGCACTGCTTTTCTCTATAATATAAACACAGGCACTGCTTTTCTCTGTAATATAAACACAGGCACTGCTTTTCTCTGTAATAAACACAGGCACTGCTTTTCTCTGTAATATAAACACAGGCACTGCTTTTCTCTGTAATATAAACACAGGCACTGCTTTTCTCTGTAATAAACACAGGCACTGCTTTTCTCTGTAATAAACACAGGCACTGCTTTTCTCTGTAATAAACACAGGCACTGCTTTTCTCTATAATAAACACAGGCACTGCTTTTCTCTATAATAAACACAGGCACTGCTTTTCTCTATAATATAAACACAGGCACTGCTTTTCTCTATAATATAAACACAGGCACTGCTTTTCTCTATAATAAACACAGGCACTGCTTTTCTCTGTAATATAAACACAGGCACTGCTTTTCTCTATAATAAACACAGGCACTGCTTTTCTCTGTAATATAAACACAGGCACTGCTTTTCTCTGTAATAAACACAGGCACTGCTTTTCTCTATAATAAACACAGGCACTGCTTTTCTCTATAATAAACACAGGCACTGCTTTTCTCTATAATAAACACAGGCACTGCTTTTCTCTATAATAAACACAGGCACTGCTTTTCTCTATATAAACACAGGCACTGCTTTTCTCTGTAATATAAACACAGGCACTGCTTTTCTCTGTAATAAACACAGGCACTGCTTTTCTCTGTAATAGAAACACAGGCACTGCTTTTCTCTGTAATAAAAATAGGCACTGCTTTTCTCTGTAATAAAAAAAAGGCACTGCTTTTCTCTGTAATAAACACAGGCACTGCTTTTCTCTGTAATATAAACACAGGCACTGCTTTTCTCTATAATAAACACAGGCACTGCTTTTCTCTGTAATATAAACACAGGCACTGCTTTTCTCTGTAATATAAACACAGGCACTGCTTTTCTCTATAATATAAACACAGGCACTGCTTTTCTCTATAATAAACACAGGCACTGCTTTTCTCTATAATAAACACAGGCACTGCTTTTCTCTATAATAAACACAGGCACTGCTTTTCTCTGTAATATAAACACAGGCACTGCTTTTCTCTATAATAAAAACACAGGCACTGCTTTTCTCTATAATAAACACAGGCACTGCTTTTCTCTATAATAAAACACAGGCACTGCTTTTCTCTCTAATATAAACACAGGCACTGCTTTTCTCTATATTATAAACACAGGCACTGCTTTTCTCTATAATAAACACAGGCACTGCTTTTCTCTGTAATAAAACACAGGCACTGCTTTTCTCTATAATAAACACAGGCACTGCTTTTCTCTGTAATAAAAATACAGCCACTGCTTTTCTCTATAATAAACACAGGCACTGCTTTTCTCTGTAATAAACACAGGCACTGCTTTTCTCTGTAATATAAACACAGGCACTGCTTTTCTCTATAATAAACACAGGCACTGCTTTTCTCTATAATAAACACAGGCACTGCTTTTCTCTGTAATATAAACACAGGCACTGCTTTTCTCTATAATATAAACACAGGCACTGCTTTTCTCAATAATAAACACAGGCACTGCTTTTCTCTATAAAAAACACAGGCACTGCTTTTCTCTGTAATATAAACACAGGCACTGCTTTTCTCTATAATAAACACAGGCACTGCTTTTCTCTGAAATATAAACACAGGCACTGCTTTTCTCTGTAATAAACACAGGCACTGCTTTTCTCTATAATATAAACACAGGCACTGCTTTTCTCTGTAATATAAACACAGGCACTGCTTTTCTCTGTAATATAAACACAGGCACTGCTTTTCTCTATAATAAACACAGGCACTGCTTTTCTCTGTAATAAACACAGGCACTGCTTTTCTCTGTAATAAACACAGGCACTGCTTTTCTCTATAATATAAACACAGGCACTGCTTTTCTCTGTAATATAAACACAGGCACTGCTTTTCTCTCTAATATAAACACAGGCACTGCTTTTCTCTATAATAAACACAGGCACTGCTTTTCTCTGTAATATAAACACAGGCACTGCTTTTCTCTATAATAAACACAGGCACTGCTTTTCTCTGTAATATAAACACAGGCACTGCTTTTCTCTATAATATAAACACAGGCACTGCTTTTCTCTATAATAAACACAGGCACTGCTTTTCTCTATAATAAACACAGGCACTGCTTTTCTCTATAATAAACACAGGCACTGCTTTTCTCTGTAATATAAACACAGGCACTGCTTTTCTCTGTAATAAACACAGGCACTGCTTTTCTCTGTAATATAAACACAGGCACTGCTTTTCTCTGTAATAAACACAGGCACTGCTTTTCTCTGTAATATAAACACAGGCACTGCTTTTCTCTGTAATAAACACAGGCACTGCTTTTCTCTGTAATATAAACACAGGCACTGCTTTTCTCTGTAATAAACACAGGCACTGCTTTTCTCTGTAATATAAACACAGGCACTGCTTTTCTCTGTAATATAAACACAGGCACTGCTTTTCTCTGTAATATAAACACAGGCACTGCTTTTCTCTATAATAAACACAGGCACTGCTTTTCTCTATAATAAACACAGGCACTGCTTTTCTCTGTAATATAAACACAGGCACTGCTTTTCTCTGTAATATAAACACAGGCACTGCTTTTCTCTATAATATAAACACAGGCACTGCTTTTCTCTGTAATATAAACACAGGCACTGCTTTTCTCTATAATATAAACACAGGCACTGCTTTTCTCTGTAATAAACACAGGCACTGCTTTTCTCTGTAATAAAAACACAGGCACTGCTTTTCTCTATAATAAACACAGGCACTGCTTTTCTCTGTAATATAAACACAGGCACTGCTTTTCTCTATAATAAACACAGGCACTGCTTTTCTCTATAATAAACACAGGCACTGCTTTTCTCTGTAATATAAACACAGGCACTGCTTTTCTCTATAATATAAACACAGGCACTGCTTTTCTCTATAATATAAACACAGGCACTGCTTTTCTCTATAATAAACACAGGCACTGCTTTTCTCTATAATAAACACAGGCACTGCTTTTCTCTATAATAAACACAGGCACTGCTTTTCTCTGTAATAAACACAGGCACTGCTTTTCTCTGTAATAACCACAGGCACTGCTTTTCTCTATAATATAAACACAGGCACTGCTTTTCTCTATAATATAAACACAGGCACTGCTTTTCTCTATAATATAAACACAGGCACTGCTTTTCTCTGTTATATAAACACAGGCACTGCTTTTCTCTGTAATAAACACAGGCACTGCTTTTCTCTGTAATATAAACACAGGCACTGCTTTTCTCTGTAATAAACACAGGCACTGCTTTTCTCTGTAATATAAACACAGGCACTGCTTTTCTCTTTAATAAAACACAGGCACTGCTTTTCTCTGTAATAAAAACACAGGCACTGCTTTTCTCTGTAATATAAACACAGGCACTGCTTTTCTCTATAATAAAACACAGGCACTGCTTTTCTCTATAATAAACACAGGCATTGCTTTTCTCTGTAATATAAACACAGGCACTGCTTTTCTCTGTAATAAACACAGGCACTGCTTTTCTCTATAATAAACACAGGCACTGCTTTTCTCTGTAATATAAACACAGGCACTGCTTTTCTCTATAATAAACACAGGCACTGCTTTTCTCTATAATAAACACAGGCACTGCTTTTCTCTATAATATAAACACAGGCACTGCTTTTCTCTATAATAAACACAGGCACTGCTTTTCTCTGTAATATAAACACAGGCACTGCTTTTCTCTGTAATAAACACAGGCACTGCTTTTCTCTGTAATAAAAACACAGGCACTGCTTTTCTCTGTAATAAACACAGGCACTGCTTTTCTCTGTAATATAAACACAGGCACTGCTTTTCTCTGTAATATAAACACAGGCACTGCTTTTCTCTGTAATAAAAACACAGGCACTGCTTTTCTCTATAATATAAACACAGGCACTGCTTTTCTCTGTAATAAACACAGGCACTGCTTTTCTCTGTAATATAAACACAGGCACTGCTTTTCTCTATAATAAACACAGGCACTGCTTTTCTCTGTAATATAAACACAGGCACTGCTTTTCTCTATAATAAACACAGGCACTGCTTTTCTCTATAATAAACACAGGCACTGCTTTTCTCTGTAATAAACACAGGCACTGCTTTTCTCTATAATAAACACAGGCACTGCTTTTCTCTATAATAAACACAGGCACTGCTTTTCTCTGTAATAAACACAGGCACTGCTTTTCTCTGTAATATAAACACAGGCACTGCTTTTCTCTATAATAAAAACACAGGCACTGCTTTTCTCTGTAATAAACACAGGCACTGCTTTTCTCTGTAATATAAACACAGGCATTGCTTTTCTCTGTATAAACACAGGCACTGCTTTTTTCTGTAATATAAACACAGGCACTGCTTTTCTCTGTAATAAACACAGGCACTGCTTTGCTCTGTAATAAACACAGGCACTGCTTTACTCTATAATAAACACAGGCACTGCTTTTCTCTATAATAAACACAGGCACTGCTTTTCTCTATAATAAACACAGGCACTGCTTTTCTCTATAATAAACACAGGCACTGCTTTTCTCTGTAATATAAACACAGGCACTGCTTTTCTCTGTAATATAAACACAGGCACTGCTTTTCTCTGTAATAAAAACACAGGCACTGCTTTTCTCTATAATAAACACAGGCACTGCTTTTCTCTATAATAAACACAGGCACTGCTTTTCTCTGTAATATAAACACAGGCACTGCTTTTCTCTGTAATAAACACAGGCACTGCTTTTCTCTGTAATATAAACACAGGCACTGCTTTTCTCTGTAATAAACACAGGCACTGCTTTTCTCTGTAATATAAACACAGGCACTGCTTTTCTCTGTAATAAACACAGGCACTGCTTTTCTCTGTAATATAAACACAGGCACTGCTTTTCTCTATAATAAACACAGGCACTGCTTTTCTCTGTAATAAAACACAGGCACTGCTTTTCTCTGTAATAAACACAGGCACTGCTTTTCTCTATAATATAAACACAGGCACTGCTTTTCTCTGTAATATAAACACAGGCACTGCTTTTCTCTATAATAAACACAGGCACTGCTTTTCTCTATAATAAACACAGGCACTGCTTTTCTCTATAATAAACACAGGCACTGCTTTTCTCTATAATAAACACAGGCACTGCTTTTCTCTGTAATATAAACACAGGCACTGCTTTTCTCTATAATAAACACAGGCACTGCTTTTCTCTATAATAAACACAGGCACTGCTTTTCTCTATAATAAACACAGGCACTGCTTTTCTCTGTAATATAAACACAGGCACTGCTTTTCTCTGTAATAAACACAGGCACTGCTTTTCTCTGTAATAAACACAGGCACTGCTTTTCTCTGTAATAAACACAGGCACTGCTTTTCTCTGTAATATAAACACAGGCACTGCTTTTCTCTATAATATAAACACAGGCACTGCTTTTCTCTATAATATAAACACAGGCACTGCTTTTCTCTATAATAAACACAGGCACTGCTTTTCTCTATAATAAACACAGGCACTGCTTTTCTCTGTAATATAAACACAGGCACTGCTTTTCTCTATAATATAAACACAGGCACTGCTTTTCTCTATAATATAAACACAGGCACTGCTTTTCTCTGTAATATAAACACAGGCACTGCTTTTCTCTATAAAAAACACAGGCACTGCTTTTCTCTGTAATATAAACACAGGCACTGCTTTTCTCTATAATAAACACAGGCACTGCTTTTCTCTGTAATAAACACAGGCACTGCTTTTCTCTATAATATAAACACAGGCACTGCTTTTCTCTATAATAAACACAGGCACTGCTTTTCTCTATAATAAACACAGGCACTGCTTTTCTCTATAATAAACACAGGCACTGCTTTTCTCTATAATAAACACAGGCACTGCTTTTCTCTATAATAAACACAGGCACTGCTTTTCTCTGTAATATAAACACAGGCATTGCTTTTCTCTGTAATAAACATAGGCACTGCTTTTCTGTGTAATAAAAAAAAGGCACTGCTTTTCTCTGTAATAAACAAAGGCACTGCTTTTCTCTGTAATAAACACAGGCACTGCTTTTCTCTGTAATATAAACACAGGCACTGCTTTTCTCTGTAATAAACAAAGGCACTGCTTTTCTCTGTAATACAAACAGGCACTGCTTTTCTCTAATATAAACACAGGCACTGCTTTTCTCTATAATATAAACACAGGCACTGCTTTTCTCTATAATAAACACAGGCACTGCTTTTCTCTATAATAAACACAGGCACTGCTTTTCTCTATAATAAACACAGGCACTGCTTTTCTCTATAATAAAAACACAGGCACTGCTTTTCTCTGTAATATAACACAGGCACTGCTTTTCTCTATAATAAACACAGGCACTGCTTTTCTCTATAATATAAACACAGGCACTGCTTTTCTCTATAATAAACACAGGCATTGCTTTTCTCTGTAATAAACATAGGCACTGCTTTTCTCTGTAATAAAAAAAAAAAGGCACTGCTTTTCTCTGTAATAAACACAGGCACTGCTTTTCTCTGTAATAAACACAGGCACTGCTTTTCTCTATAATAAACACAGGCACTGCTTTTCTCTATAATAAACACAGGCACTGCTTTTCTCTGTAATATAAACACAGGCACTGCTTTTCTCTATAATATAAACACAGGCACTGCTTTTCTCTATAATATAAACACAGGCACTGCTTTTCTCTATAATATAAACACAGGCACTGCTTTTCTCTATAATATAAACACAGGCACTGCTTTTCTCTGTAATATAAACACAGGCACTGCTTTTCTCTATAATAAACACAGGCACTGCTTTTCTCTGTAATAAACACAGGCACTGCTTTTCTCTGTAATAAAAAAAAATCACTGCTTTTCTCTGTAATAAATACAGGCACTGCTTTTCTCTGTAATATAAACACAGGCACTGCTTTTCTCTATAATAAACACAGGCACTGCTTTTCTCTATAATATAAACACAGGCACTGCTTTTCTCTGTAATATAAACACAGGCACTGCTTTTCTCTATAATAAACACAGGCACTGCTTTTCTCTATAATAAACACAGGCACTGCTTTTCTCTGTAATATAAACACAGGCACTGCTTTTCTCTATAATAAACACAGGCACTGCTTTTCTCTGTATATAAACACAGGCACTGCTTTTCTCTGTAATATAAACACAGGCACTGCTTTTCTCTATAATAAACACAGGCACTGCTTTTCTCTATAATAAACACAGGCACTGCTTTTCTCTGTAATATAAACACAGGCACTGCTTTTCTCTATAATAAACACAGGCACTGCTTTTCTCTGTAATATAAACACAGGCACTGCTTTTCTCTGTAATAAACACAGGCACTGCTTTTCTCTGTAATATAAACACAGGCACTGCTTTTCTCTGTAATAAACACAGGCACTGCTTTTCTCTGTAATATAAACACAGGCACTGCTTTTCTCTGTAATAAACACAAGCACTGCTTTTCTCTGTAATATAAACACAGGCACTGCTTTTCTCTGTAATATAAACACAGGCACTGCTTTTCTCTGTAATAAACACAGGCACTGCTTTTCTCTATAATAAACACAGGCACTGCTTTTCTCTATAATAAACACAGGCACTGCTTTTCTCTGTAATATAAACACAGGCACTGCTTTTCTCTATAATAAACACAGGCACTGCTTTTCTCTATAATATAAACACAGGCACTGCTTTTCTCTGTAATAAAATAAAAGGCACTGCTTTTCTCTGTAATAAACACAGGCACTGCTTTTCTCTGTAATATAAACACAGGCACTGCTTTTCTCTATAATAAACACAGGCACTGCTTTTCTCTATAATAAACACAGGCACTGCTTTTCTCTATAATAAACACAGGCACTGCTTTTCTCTGTAATAAACACAGGCACTGCTTTTCTCTGTAATAAACACAGGCACTGCTTTTCTCTGTAATATAAACACAGGCACTGCTTTTCTCTGTAATAAACACAGGCACTGCTTTTCTCTATAATAAACACAGGCACTGCTTTTCTCTATAATAAACACAGGCACTGCTTTTCTCTATAATAAACACAGGCACTGCTTTTCTCTATAATAAACACAGGCACTGCTGTTCTCTATAATAAAAACACAGGCACTGCTTTTCTCTATAATAAACACAGGCACTGCTTTTCTCTATAATAAAACACAGGCACTGCTTTTCTCTATAATAAACACAGGCACTGCTTTTCTCTATAATAAACACAGGCACTGCTTTTCTCTGTAATAAACACAGGCACTGCTTTTCTCTGTAATATAAACACAGGCACTGCTTTTCTCTGTAATAAACACAGGCACTGCTTTTCTCTGTAATATAAACACAGGCACTGCTTTTCTCTGTAATAAACACAGGCACTGCTTTTCTCTGTAATATAAACACAGGCACTGCTTTTCTCTATAATAAACACAGGCACTGCTTTTCTCTGTAATATAAACACAGGCATTGCTTTTCTCTGTAATAAACACAGGCACTGCTTTTCTCTGTAATATAAACACAGGCACTGCTTTTCTCTGTAATAAACACAGGCACTGCTTTTCTCTATAATATAAACACAGGCACTGCTTTTCTCTATAATATAAACACAGGCACTGCTTTTCTCTAATATAAACACAGGCACTGCTTTTCTCTGTAATAAACACAGGCACTGCTTTTCTCTATAATAAACACAGGCACTGCTTTTCTCTGTAATATAAACACAGGCACTGCTTTTCTCTATAATATAAACACAGGCACTGCTTTTCTCTATAATATAAACACAGGCACTGCTTTTCTCTATAATAAACACAGGCACTGCTTTTCTCTGTAATAAAAACACAGGCACTGCTTTTCTCTGTAATATAACACAGGCACTGCTTTTCTCTATAATAAACACAGGCACTGCTTTTCTCTATAATATAACACAGGCACTGCTTTTCTCTATAATAAACACAGGCACTGCTTTTCTCTGTAATATAAACACAGGCACTGCTTTTCTCTATAATATAAACACAGGCACTGCTTTTCTCTATAATATAAACACAGGCACTGCTTTTCTCTATAATAAACACAGGCACTGCTTTTCTCTATAATAAACACAGGCACTGCTTTTCTCTATAAAAAACACAGGCACTGCTTTTCTCTATAATAAACACAGGCACTGCTTTTCTCTGTAATATAAACACAGGCACTGCTTTTCTCTATAATAAACACAGGCACTGCTTTTCTCTGTAATATAAACACAGGCACTGCTTTTCTCTATAATAAACACAGGCACTGCTTTTCTCTGTAATATAAACACAGGCATTGCTTTTCTCTGTAATAAACACAGGCACTGCTTTTCTCTGTAATATAAACACAGGCACTGCTTTTCTCTGTAATAAACACAGGCACTGCTTTTCTCTGTAATATAAACACAGGCACTGCTTTTCTCTGTAATAAACACAGGCACTGCTTTTCTCTGTAATATAAACACAGGCACTGCTTTTCTCTATAATAAACACAGGCACTGCTTTTCTCTGTAATATAAACACAGGCACTGCTTTTCTCTATAATAAACACAGGCACTGCTTTTCTCTGTAATAAAACACAGGCACTGCTTTTCTCTGTAATAAAAACACAGGCACTGCTTTTCTCTGTAATAAAACACAGGCACTGCTTTTCTCTATAATATAAACACAGGCACTGCTTTTCTCTGTAATATAAACACAGGCACTGCTTTTCTCTATAATATAAACACAGGCACTGCTTTTCTCTGTAATAAACACAGGCACTGCTTTTCTCTATAATAAACACAGGCACTGCTTTTCTCTGTAATAAAACACAGGCACTGCTTTTCTCTATAATAAACACAGGCACTGCTTTTCTCTATAATAAACACAGGCACTGCTTTTCTCTATAATATAAACACAGGCACTGCTTTTCTCTATAATAAACACAGGCACTGCTTTTCTCAATAATAAACACAGGCACTGCTTTTCTCTATAATAAACACAGGCACTGCTTTTCTCTGTAATATAAACACAGGCACTGCTTTTCTCTGTAATATAAACACAGGCACTGCTTTTCTCTATAATAAACACAGGCACTGCTTTTCTCTATAATAAACACAGGCACTGCTTTTCTCTGTAATATAAACACAGGCACTGCTTTTCTCTATAATAAACACAGGCACTGCTTTTCTCTGTAATAAACACAGGCACTGCTTTTCTCTGTAATATAAACACAGGCACTGCTTTTCTCTGTAATATAAACACAGGCACTGCTTTTCTCTATAATAAACACAGGCACTGCTTTTCTCTATAATATAAACACAGGCACTGCTTTTCTCTATAATAAACACAGGCACTGCTTTTCTCTATAATATAAACACAGGCACTGCTTTTCTCTATAATAAACACAGGCACTGCTTTTCTCTGTAATATAAACACAGGCACTGCTTTTCTCTGTAATAAACACAGGCACTGCTTTTCTCTATAATATAAACACAGGCACTGCTTTTCTCTATAATAAACACAGGCACTGCTTTTCTCTATAATAAACACAGGCACTGCTTTTCTCTATAATATAAACACAGGCACTGCTTTTCTCTGTAATATAAACACAGGCACTGCTTTTCTCTATAATAAACACAGGCACTGCTTTTCTCTATAATAAACACAGGCACTGCTTTTCTCTATAATAAACACAGGCACTGCTTTTCTCTGTAATATAAACACAGGCACTGCTTTTCTCTGTAATATAAACACAGGCACTGCTTTTCTCTGTAATAAACACAGGCACTGCTTTTCTCTGTAATATAAACACAGGCACTGCTTTTCTCTGTAATAAACACAGGCACTGCTTTTCTCTGTAATATAAACACAGGCACTGCTTTTCTCTGTAATATAAACACAGGCAGTGCTTTTCTCTGTAATAAAACACAGGCACTGCTTTTCTCTATAATAAAAACACAGGCACTGCTTTTCTCTATAATAAACACTGGCACTGCTTTTCTCAATAATAAACACAGGCACTGCTTTTCTCTGTAATATAAACACTGGCACTGCTTTTCTCTATAATATAAACACAGGCACTGCTTTTCTCTATAATAAACACAGGCACTGCTTTCTCTATAATTAAACACAGGCACTGCTTTTCTCTATAATAAACACAGGCACTGCTTTTCTCTATAATAAACACAGGCACTGCTTTTCTCTATAATAAACACAGGCACTGCTTTTCTCTTAATATTAAACACAGGCACTGCTTTTCTGTATAATAAACACAGGCACTGCTTTTCTCTATAATAAACACAGGCACTGCTTTTCTCTGTAATATAACACAGGCACTGCTTTCCTCTGTAATAAACACAGGCACTGCTTTTCTCTATAATAAACACAGGCACTGCTTTTCTCTATAATATAAACACAGGCACTGCTTTTCTCTGTAATATAAACACAGGCACTGCTTTTCTCTGTAATAAACACAGGCACTGCTTTTCTCTTTAATAAACACAGGCACTGCTTTACTCTGATAAATAAACACAGGCACTGCTTTTCTCTATAATATAAACACAGGCACTGCTTTTCTCTGTAATATAAACACAGGCACTGCTTTTCTCTGTAATATAAACACAGGCACTTCTTTTCTCTGTAATATAAACACAGGCACTGCTTTTCTCTGTAATATAAACACAGGCACTGCTTTTCTCTGTAATATAACACAGGCACTGCTTTTCTCTGTAATATAACACAGGCTGCTTTTCTCTATAATATAAACACAGGCACTGCTTTTCTCTGAAATATAAACACAAGCAGTGCTTTTCTCTGTAATAAACACAGGCACTGCTTTTCTCTGTAATAAACACAGGCACTGCTTTTCTCTGTAATATAAACACAGGCACTGCTTTTCCTGTAATAAACACAGGCACTGCTTTTCTCTGTAATATAAACACAGGCACTGCTTTTCTCAGTAATAAACACAGGCACTGCTTTTCTCTGTAATATAAACACAGGCACTGCTTTTCTCTGTAATAAACACAGGCACTGCTTTTCTCTGTAATATAAACACAGGCACTGCTTTTCTCTGTAATAAACACAGGCACTGCTTTTCTCTATAATATAAACACAGGCACTGCTTTTCTCTATAATAAACACAGGCACTGCTTTTCTCTATAATAAACACAGGCACTGCTTTTCTCTATAATATAAACACAGGCACTGCTTTTCTCTGTAATATAAACACAGGCACTGCTTTTCTCTATAATAAACACAGGCACTGCTTTTCTCTATAATATAAACACAGGCACTGCTTTTCTCTATAATATAAACACAGGCACTGCTTTTCTCTATAATATAAACACAGGCACTGCTTTTCTCTATAATAAACACAGGCACTGCTTTTCTCTAATATAAACACAGGCACTGCCTTTCTCTTAATAAACACAGGCACTGCTTTTCTCTATAATAAACACAGGCACTGCTTTTCTCTGTAATATAAACACAGGCACTGCTTTTCTCTGTAATAAACACAGGCACTGCTTTTCTCTGTAATTAAACACAGGCACTGCTTTTCTCTATAATAAAACACAGGCACTGCTTTTCTCTATAATATAAACACAGGCACTGCTTTTCTCTATAATATAAACACAGGCACTGCTTTTCTCTATAATATAAACACAGGCACTGCTTTTCTCTATAATAAACACAGGCACTGCTTTTCTCTGTAATAAACGCAGGCACTGCTTTTCTCTGTAATATAAACACAGGCACTGCTTTTCTCTGCAATATAAACACAGGCACTGCTTTTCTCTATAATAAACACAGGCACTGCTTTTCTCTATAATAAACACAGGCACTGCTTTTCTCTGTAATATAAACACAGGCAATGCTTTTCTCTATAATATAAACACAGGCACTGCTTTTCTCTATAATAAACACAGGCACTGCTTTTCTCTGTAATAAACACAGGCCCTGCTTTTCTCTGTAATATAAACACAGGCACTGCTTTTCTCTGTAATAAACACAGGCACTGCTTTTCTCTATAATAAAACACAGGCACTGCTTTTCTCTATAATAAACACAGGCACTGCTTTTCTCTGTAATAAAACACAGGCACTGCTTTTCTCTGTAATAAACACAGGCACTGCTTTTCTCTATAATAAACACAGGCACTGCTTTTCTCTATAATAAACACAGGCACTGCTTTTCTCTGTAATATAAACACAGGCACTGCTTTTCTCTGTAATAAAAACACAGGCACTGCTTTTCTCTATAATATAAACACAGGCACTGCTTTTCTCTTTTATATAAACACAGGCACTGCTTTTCTCTATAATAAACACAGGCACTGCTTTTCTCTGTAATAAACACAGGCACTGCTTTTCTCTGTAATATAAACACAGGCACTGCTTTTCTCTGTAATAAACACAGGCACTGCTTTTCTCTGTAATAAACACAGGCACTGCTTTTCTCTGTAATAAAACACAGGCACTGCTTTTCTCTGTAATATAAACACAGGCACTGCTTTTCTCTATAATAAACACAGGCACTGCTTTTCTCTGTAATAAACACAGGCACTGCTTTTCTCTATAATAAACACAGGCACTGCTTTTCTCTGTAATATAAACACAGGCACTGCTTTTCTCTGTAATAAACACAGGCACTGCTTTTCTCTATAATATAAACACAGGCACTGCTTTTCTCTATAATATAAACACAGGCACTGCTTTTCTCTATAATATAAACACAGGCACTGCTTTTCTCTATAATAAAACACAGGCACTGCTTTTCTCTGTAATAAACACAGGCACTGCTTTTCTCTGTAATATAAACACAGGCACTGCTTTTCTCTATAATATAAACACAGGCACTGCTTTTCTCTATAATAAACACAGGCACTGCTTTTCTCTATAATATAAACACAGGCACTGCTTTTCTCTATAATATAAACACAGGCACTGCTTTTCTCTATAATAAACACAGGCACTGCTTTTCTCTGTAATAAACACAGGCACTGCTTTTCTCTATAATAAACACAGGCACTGCTTTTCTCTGTAATAAACACAGGCACTGCTTTTCTCTGTAATAAACACAGGCACTGCTTTTCTCTATAATAAACACAGGCACTGCTTTTCTCTGTAATATAAACACAGGCACTGCTTTTCTCTGTAATAAAAACACAGGCACTGCTTTTCTCTATAATATAAACACAGGCACTGCTTTTATCTATAATATAAACACAGGCACTGCTTTTCTCTATAATAAACACAGGCACTGCTTTTCTCTGTAATAAACACAGGCACTGCTTTTCTCTGTAATAAACACAGGCACTGCTTTTCTCTGTAATATAAACACAGGTACTGCTTTACTCTATAATAAATACAGGCACTGCTTTTCTCTGTAATAAACACAGGCACTGCTTTTCTCTGTAATATAAACACAGGCACTGCTTTTCTCTAATAAACACAGGCACTGCTTTTCTCTGTAATATAAACACAGGCACTGCTTTTCTCTGTAATATAAACACAGGCACTGCTTTTCTCTATAATATAAACACAGGCACTGCTTTTCTCTATAATATAAACACATGCACTGCGTTTCCCTGTAATAAAAACAGGCACTGCTTTTCTCTATAATAAACAAAGGCACTGCTTTTCTCTGTAATATAAACACAGGCACTGCTTTTCTCTGTAATAAACAAAGGCACTGCTTTTATCTATAATAAACAGAGGCACTGCTTTTCTCTATAATAAACAAAGGCACTGCTTTTCTCTATAATAAACACAGGCACTGCTTTTCTCTATAATAAACACAGGCACTGCTTTTCTCTATAATATAAACACAGGCACTGCTTTTCTCTATAATATAAACACAGGCACTGCTTTTCTCTGTAATATAAACAGGCACTGCTTTTCTCTGTAATATAAACACAGGCACTGCTTTTCTCTATAATAAACACAGGCACTGCTTTTCTCTGTAATAAACACAGGCACTGCTTTTCTCTGTAATATAAACAGAGGCACTGCTTTTCTCTGTAATAAACACAGGCACTGCTTTTCTCTGTAATATAAACACAGGCACTGCTTTTCTCTATAATAAACACAGGCACTGCTTTTCTCTGTAATATAAACACAGGCACTGCTTTTCTCTAATAAACACAGGCACTGCTTTTCTCTGTAATATAAACACAGGCACTGCTTTTCTCTATAATAAACACAGGCACTGCTTTTCTCTGTAATATAAACACAGGCACTGCTTTTCTCTGTAATAAACACAGGCACTGCTTTTCTCTATAATATAAACACAGGCACTGCTTTTCTCTATAATAAACACAGGCACTGCTTTTCTCTGTAATATAAACACAGGCACTGCTTTTCTCTATAATAAACACAGGCACTGCTTTTCTCTATAATAAACACAGGCACTGCTTTTCTCTGTAATATAAACACAGGCACTGCTTTTCTCTGTAATATAAACACAGGCACTGCTTTTCTCTATAATAAAAACACAGGCACTGCTTTTCTCTATAATATAAACACAGGCACTGCTTTTCTCTGTAATATAAACACAGGCACTGCTTTTCTCTATAATATAAACACAGGCACTGCTTTTCTCTATAATATAAACACAGGCACTGCTTTTCTCTATAATAAACACAGGCACTGCTTTTCTCTATAATAAACACAGGCACTGCTTTTCTCTATAATAAAACACAGGCACTGCTTTTCTCTGTAATAAACACAGGCACTGCTTTTCTCTATAATATAAACACAGGCACTGCTTTTCTCTATAATAAACACAGGCACTGCTTTTCTCTATAATAAAACACAGGCACTGCTTTTCTCTATAATAAACACAGGCACTGCTTTTCTCTGTAATAAACACAGGCACTGCTTTTCTCTGTAATATAAACACAGGCACTGCTTTTCTCTGTAATAAAACACAGGCACTGCTTTTCTCTGTAATAAACACAGGCACTGCTTTTCTCTGTAATAAAACACAGGCACTGCTTTTCTCTATAATAACAAACACAGGCACTGCTTTTCTCTATAATAAACACAGGCACTGCTTTTCTCTGTAATATAAACACAGGCACTGCTTTTCTCTATAATAAACACAGGCACTGCTTTTCTCTGTAATATAAACACAGGCACTGCTTTTCTCTATAATATAAACACAGGCACTGCTTTTCTCTGTAATATAAACACAGGCAATGCCTTTCTCTATAATAAACATAGGCACTGCTTCTCTGTGTAATAAACAGAGGCACTGCTTTTCTCTGTAATAAACACAGGCACTGCTTTTCTCTGTAATAAACACAGGCACTGCTTTTCTCTGTAATATAAACACAGGCACTGCTTTTCTCTGTAATATAAACACAGGCACTGCTTTTCTCTATAATATAAACACAGGCACTGCTTTTCTCTGTAATAAACACAGGCACTGTTTTTCTCTGTAATATAAACACAGGCACTGCTTTTCTCTGTAATGAACACAGGCACTGCTTTTCTCTGTAATAAACACAGGCACTGCTTTGCTCTGTAATAAACACAGGCACTGCTTTACTCTATAATAAACACAGGCACTGCTTTTCTCTATAATAAACACAGGCACTGCTTTTCTCTATAATAAACACAGGCACTGCTTTTCTCTATAATAAACACAGGCACTGCTTTTCTCTGTAATATAATCACAGGCACTGCTTTTCTCTGTAATAAACACAGGCACTGCTTTTCTCTGTAATAAACACAGGCACTGCTTTTCTCTGTAATAAAAACACAGGCACTGCTTTTCTCTGTAATATAAACACAGGCACTGCTTTTCTCTGTAATATAAACACAGGCACTGCTTTTCTCTGTAATATAAACACAGGCACTGCTTTTCTCTATAATAAACACAGGCACTGCTTTTCTCTATAATAAACACAGGCACTGCTTTTCTCTGTAATAAAACACAGGCACTGCTTTTCTCTGTAATATAAACACAGGCACTGCTTTTCTCTATAATAAACACAGGCACTGCTTTTCTCTATAATATAAACACAGGCACTGCTTTTCTCTATAATAAACACAGGCACTGCTTTTCTCTATAATAAAAACACAGGCACTGCTTTTCTCTATAATATAAACACAGGCACTGCTTTTATCTATAATATAAACACAGGCACTGCTTTTCTCTGTAATATAAACACAGGCACTGCTTTTCTCTATAATAAACACAGGCACTGCTTTTCTCTATAATAAACACAGGCACTGCTTTTCTCTATAATAAAAACAGGCACTGCTTTTCTCTGTAATATAAACACAGGCACTGCTTTTCTCTATAATATAACACAGGCACTGCTTTTATCTATAATAAACACAGGCACTGCTTTCCTCTATAATACACACAGGCACTGCTTTTCTCTATAATAAACACAGGCACTGCTTTTCTCTGTAATAAAAATACAGCCACTGCTTTTCTCTATAATAAAACACAGGCACTGCTTTTCTCTGTAATAAACACAGGCACTGCTTTTCTCTGTAATATAAACACAGGCACTGCTTTTCTCTATAATAAACACAGGCACTGCTTTTCTCTGTAATATAAACACAGGCACTGCTTTTCTCTGTAATATAAACACAGGCACTGCTTTTCTCTATAATAAAAACACAGGCACTGCTTTTCTCTATAATATAAACACAGGCACTGCTTTTATCTATAATATAAACACAGGCACTGCTTTTCTCTATAATATAAACACAGGCACTGCTTTTCTCTATAATAAACACAGGCACTGCTTTTCTCTATAATATAAACACAGGCACTGCTTTTCTCTATAATAAACACAGGCACTGCTTTTCTCTATAATAAACACAGGCACTGCTTTTCTCTATAATAAACACAGGCACTGCTTTTCTCTGTAATAAACACAGGCACTGCTTTTCTCTGTAATATAAACACAGGCACTGCTTTTCTCTGTAATAAACACAGGCACTGCTTTTCTCTGTAATATAAACACAGGCACTGCTTTTCTCTGTAATAAACACAGGCACTGCTTTACTCTATAATAAACACAGGCACTGCTTTTCTCTATAATAAACACAGGCACTGCTTTTCTCTATAATAAACACAGGCACTGCTTTTCTCTATAATAAACACAGGCACTGCTTTTCTCTGTAATATAAACACAGGCACTGCTTTTCTCTATAATATAAACACAGGCACTGCTTTTCTCTATAATATAAACACAGGCACTGCTTTTCTCTATAATATAAACACAGGCACTGCTTTTCTCTATAATAAACACAGGCACTGCATTTCTCTGTAATAAACACAGGCACTGCTTTTCTCTGTAATATAAACACAGGCACTGCTTTTCTCTATAATAAACACAGGCACTGCTTTTCTCTGTAATATAAACACAGGCACTGCTTTTCTCTGTAATAAACACAGGCACTGCTTTTCTCTGTAATATAAACACAGGCACTGCTTTTCTCTATAATAAACACAGGCACTGCTTTTCTCTGTAATATAAACACAGGCACTGCTTTTCTCTATAATAAACACAGGCACTGCTTTTCTCTGTAATATAAACACAGGCAAAGCTTTTCTCTGTAATAAACACAAGCACTGCTTTGCTCTATAATATAAACACAGGCACTGCTTTTCTCTGTAATAAAACACAGGCACTGCTTTTCTCTGTAATAAACACAGGCACTGCTTTTCTCTATATAAACACAGGCACTGCTTTTCTCTATAATAAACACAGGCACTGCTTTTCTCTATAATATAAACACAGGCACTGCTTTTCTCTATAATAGAAACACAGGCACTGCTTTTCTCTATAATAAACACAGGCACTGCTTTTTTCTATAATAAACACAGGCACTGCTTTTCTCTATAATATAAACACAGGCACTGCTTTTCTCTGTAATAAACACAGGCACTGCTTTTCTCCGTAATGTAAACACAGGCACTGCTTTTCTCTATAATAAATACAGACACTGCTTTTCTCTATAATATAAAAACAGGCACTGCTTTTCTCTATAATATAAACACAGGCACTGCTTTTCTCTATAATAGAAACACAGGCACTGCTTTTCTCTATAATAAACACAGGCACTGCGTTTCTTTATAATAAACACAGGCACTGCTTTTCTCTGTAATAAACACAGGCACTGCTTTTCTCTGTAATATAAACACAGGCACTGCTTTTCTCTATAATAAACACAGGCACTGCTTTTCTCTGTAATATAAACACAGGCACTGCTTTTCTCTGTAATAAACACAGGCACTGCTTTTCTCTGTAATATAAACACAGGCACTGCTTTTCTCTATAATATAAACACAGGCACTGCTTTTCTCTATAATATAAACACAGGCACTGCTTTTCTCTATAATATAAACACAGGCACTGCTTTTCTCTATAATAAACACAGGCACTGCTTTTCTCTATAATAAACACAGGCACTGCTTTTCTCTGTAATAAACACAGGCACTGCTTTTCTCTGTAATATAAACACAGGCACTGCTTTTCTCTATAATAAACACAGGCACTGCTTTTCTCTATAATAAACACAGGCACTGCTTTTCTCTATAATAAACACAGGCACTGCTTTTCTCTATAATAAACACAGGCACTGCTTTTCTCTGTAATATAAACACAGGCACTGCTTTTCTCTGTAATAAACACAGGCACTGCTTTTCTCTGTAATATAAACACAGGCACTGCTTTTCTCTATAATATAAACACAGGCACTGCTTTTCTCTGTAATATAAACACAGGCACTGCTTTTCTCTATAATAAAACACAGGCACTGCTTTTCTCTATAATAAACACAGGCACTGCTTTTCTCTATAAAAAACACAGGCACTGCTTTTCTCTGTAATATAAACACAGGCACTGCTTTTCTCTATAATATAAACACAGGCACTGCTTTTCTCTGTAATAAACACAGGCACTGCTTTTCTCTATAGTAAACACAGGCACTGCTTTACTCTATAATAAAAAAAGGCACTGCTTTTCTTTGTAATATAAACACAGGCACTGCTTTTCTCTGTAATATAAACACAGGCATTGCTTTTCTCTGTAATAAACACAGGCACTGCTTTTCTCTGTAATATAAACACAGGCACTGCTTTTCTCTGTAATAAACAAAGGCACTGCTTTTCTCTGTAATATAAACAAAGGCATTGCTTTTCTCTGTAATGAAAACAGGCACTGCTTTTCTCTGTAATATAAACACAGGCAAGGCTTTGCTCTGTAATAAACACAGGCACTGCGTAACTCTATAATAAACACAGGCACTGCTTTTCTCTATAATATAAACACAGGCACTGCTTTTCTCTATAATAAACACAGGCACTGCTTTTCTCTATAATAAACACAGGCACTGCTTTTCTCTATAATAAACACAGGCACTGCTTTTCTCTGTAATAAACACAGGCACTGCTTTTCTCTGTAATATAAACACAGGCACTGCTTTTCTCTGTAATATAAACACAGGCACTGCTTTTCTCTATAATAAACACAGGCACTGCTTTTCTCTGTAATAAAATAAAAGGCACTGCTTTTCTCTGTAATAAACACAGGCACTGCTTTTCTCTGTAATATAAACACAGGCACTGCTTTTCTCTATAATAAACACAGGCACTGCTTTTCTCTGTAATAAACACAGGCACTGCTTTTCTCTGTAATATAAACACAGGCACTGCTTTTCTCTATAATAAACACAGGCACTGCTTTTCTCTATAATAAACACAGGCACTGCTTTTCTCTGTAATATAAACACAGGCACTGCTTTTCTCTGTAATATAAACACAGGCACTGCTTTTCTCTATAATAAACACAGGCACTGCTTTTCTCTATAATAAACACAGGCACTGCTTTTCTCTGTAATATAAACACAGGCACTGCTTTTCTCTGTAATAAAAACACAGGCACTGCTTTTCTCTATAATAAACACAGGCACTGCTTTTCTCTATAATAAAAACACAGGCACTGCTTTTCTCTGTAATAAAACCACAGGCACTGCTTTTCTCTGTAATATAAACACAGGCACTGCTTTTCTCTGTAATAAACACAGGCACTGCTTTTCTCTATATATAAACACAGGCACTGCTTTTCTCTGTAATAAACACAGGCACTGCTTTTCTCTATAATAAACACAGGCACTGCTTTTCTCTGTAATAAAACACCAGGCACTGCTTTTCTCTATAATAAACACAGGCACTGCTTTTCTCATTAATAAACACAGGCACTGCTTTTCACTATAACAAACACAGGCACTGCTTTTCTCTGTAATATAGTCACAGGCATTGCTTTTCTCTGTAATAAACACAGGCACTGCTTTTCTCTATAATATAAACAAAGGCACTGCTTTTCTCTATAATAAACACAGGCACTGCTTTTCTCTATATTATAAACACAGGCACTGTTTTTCTCTATAATAAACACAGTTACTGCTTTACTCTACAATAAACTCAGGCACTGCTTTTCTCTGTAATATAAACACAGGAACTGCTTTTCTCTATAATAAAACACAGGCACTGCTTTTCTCTATAATAAACACAGGGCACTGCTTTTCTCTGTAATAAACACAGGCACTGCTTTTCTCTATAATAAAACAAGGCACTGCTTTTCTCTGTAATAAAACACAGGCACTGCTTTTCTCTGTAATATAACACAGGCACTGCTTTTCTCTGTAATAAACAAGGCACTGCTTTTCTCTTGTAATAAACACAGGCACTGCTTTTCTCTGTAATAAACACAGGCACTGCTTTTCTCTGTAATAAACAGAGGCTCTGCTTTTCTCTATAATATAAACACAGGCAGTGCTTTTCTCTATAATATAAACACAGGCACTGCTTTTCTCTTTAATATAAACACAGGCACTGCTTTTCTCTATAATATAAACACAGGCACTGCTTTTCTCTATAATATAAACACAGACACTGCTTTTCTCTATAATAAACACAGGCACTGCTTTTCTCTATAATATAAACACAGGCACTGCTTCTCTCTGTAATAAACACAGGCACTGCTTTTCTCTATAATATAAACACAGGCACTGCTTTTCTCTATAATAAACACAGGCACTGCTTTTCTCTATAATAAAACACAGGCACTGCTTTTCTCTGTAATAAACACAGGCACTGCTTTTCTCTGTAATAAAACACAGGCACTGCTTTTCTCTATAATAAAAACACAGGCACTGCTTTTCTCTATAATAAACAAAGGCACTGCTTTTCTCTGTAATATAAACACAGGCACTGCTTTTCTCTGTAATATAAACACAGGCACTGCTTTTCTCTATAATATAAACACAGGCACTGCTTTTCTCTGTAATATAAACACAGGCACTGCTTTTCTCTAAAATAAACACAGGCACTGCTTTTCTCTGTAATAAACACAGGCACTGCTTTTCTCTACAATATAAACACAGGCACTGCTTTTCTCTGTAATATAAACACAGGCACTGCTTTTCTCTGTAATATAAACACAGGCACTGCTTTTCTCTATAATAAAACACAGGCACTGCTTTTCTCTGTAATATAAACACAGGCACTGCTTTTCTCTGTAATATAAACACAGGCACTGCTTTTCTCTATAATAAACACAGGCACTGCTTTTCTCTATAATAAACACAGGCACTGCTTTTCTCTGTAATATAAACACAGGCACTGCTTTTCTCTATAATAAAAACACAGGCACTGCTTTTCTCTATAATATAAACACAGGCACTGCTTTTATCTATAATATAAACACAGGCACTGCTTTTCTCTATAATAAACACAGGCACTGCTTTTCTCTGTAATATAAACACAGGCACTGCTTTTCTCTATAATAAACACAGGCACTGCTTTTCTCTGTAATAAACGCAGGCACTGCTTTTCTCTGTAATATAAACACAGGCACTGCTTTTCTCTGCAATATAAACACAGGCACTGCTTTTCTCTATAATAAACACAGGCACTGCTTTTCTCTGTAATATACACAGGCACTGCTTTTCTCTGTAATATAAACACAGGCACTGCTTTTCTCTATAATAAAACACAGGCACTGCTTTTCTCTGTAATAAACACAGGCACTGCTTTTCTCTGTAATAAACACAGGCACTGCTTTTCTCTGTAATATAAACACAGGCACTGCTTTTCTCTGTAATAAACACAGGCACTGCTTTTCTCTGTAATATAACACAGGCACTGCTTTTCTCTGTAATAAACACAGGCACTGCTTTTCTCTGTAATAAAAACACAGGCACTGCTTTTCTCTGTAATATAAACACAGGCACTGCTTTTCTCTGTAATAAACACAGGCACTGCTTTTCTCTATAATAAACACAGGCACTGCTTTTCTCTATAATAAACACAGGCACTGCTTTTCTCTGTAATATAAACACAGGCACTGCTTTTCTCCATTATAAGAACACAGGCACTGCTTTTCTCTATAATATAAACACAGGCACTGCTTTTATCTATAATAAACACAGGCACTGCTTTTCTCTATAATATAAACACAGGCACTGCTTTTCTCTGTAATAAACACAGGCACTGCTTTTCTCTGTAATAAACACAGGCACTGCTTTTCTCTGTAATATAAACACAGGCACTGCTTTTCTCTGTAATAAACACAGGCACTGCTTTTCTCTGTAATATAAACACAGGCACTGCTTTTCTCTGTAATAAACACAGGCACTGCTTTTCTCTGTAATATAAACACAGGCACTGCTTTTCTCTATAATAAACACAGGCACTGCTTTTCTCTGTAATATAAACACAGGCACTGCTTTTCTCTGTAATAAACACAGGCACTGCTTTTCTCTATAATATAAACACAGGCACTGCTTTTCTCTGTAATAAACACAGGCACTGCTTTTCTCTGTAATATAAACACAGGCACTGCTTTTCTCTATAATAAACACAGGCACTGCTTTTCTCTATAATAAACACAGGCACTGCTTTTCTCTATAATATAAACACAGGCACTGCTTTTCTCTGTAATATAAACACAGGCACTGCTTTTCTCTATAATAAACACAGGCACTGCTTTTCTCTATAATATAAACACAGGCACTGCTTTTCTCTATAATATAAACACAGGCACTGCTTTTCTCTGTAATATAAACACAGGCACTGCTTTTCTCTGTTATATAAACACAGGCACTGCTTTTCTCTATAATATAAACAAAGGCACTGCTTTTCTCTATAATAAACACAGGCACTGCTTTTCTCTATAATAAACACAGGCACTGCTTTTCTCTATAATAAACACAGACACTGCTTTTCTCTATAATAAACAGAGGCACTGCTTTTCTCTGTAATATAATCACAGGCACTGCTTTTCTCTGTAATAAACACAGGCACTGCATTTCTCTGTAATATAAACACAGGCACTGCTTTTATCTACAATAAACACAGGCACTGCTTTTCTCTGTATAAAAACACAGGCACTGCTTTTCTCTGTAATATAAACACAGGCACTGCTTTTCTCTATAATATAAACACAGGCACTGCTTTTCTCTTTAATAAACACAGGCACTGCTTTTCTCTTTAATATAAACACAGGCACTGCTTTTCTCTACAATATAAACACAGGCACTGCTTTTCTCTGTAATATAAACACAGGCACTGCTTTTCTCTATATATAACACAGGCACTGCTTTTCTCTTATAACTAAACACAGGCACTGCTTTTCTCTGTAATAAACACAGGCACTGCTTTTCTCTAAATATAAACACAGGCACTGCTTTTCTCTGTAATAAACACAGGCACTGCTTTTCTCTGTAATATAAACACAGGCACTGCTTTTCTCTGTATATAAACACAGGCACTGCTTTTCTCTGTAATATAAACACAGCACTGCTTTTCTCTATAATATAAACACAGGCACTGCTTTCTCTATAATAACACAGGCACTGCTTTTCTCTGTAATAAACACAGGCACTGCTTTTCTCTATAATATAAACACAGGCCATGCTTTTCTCTAGTAATAAACACAGGCACTGCTTTTCTCTAGTAAAAAACACAAGGCAAGCTTTTCTCTGTAATATAACACAGGCACTACTTTTCTCTATAATATAAACACAGGCACTGCTTTTCTCTATAATATAAACACAGGCACTGCTTTTCTCTATAATAAACACAGGCACTGCTTTTCTCTATAATAAACACATGCACTGCTTTTCTCTATAATAAACACAGGCACTGCTTTTCTCTATAATAAACACAGGCACTGCTTTTCTCTGTAATATAAACACAGGCACTGCTTTTCTCTATAATAAACACAGGCACTGCTTTTCTCTATAATAAACACAGGCACTGCTTTTCTCTATAATAAACACAGGCACTGCTTTTCTCTGTAATATAAACACAGGCACTGCTTTTCTCTGTAATAAAAAAAAATCACTGCTTTTCTCTGTAATAAACACAGGCACTGCTTTTCTCTGTAATATAAACACAGGCACTGCTTTTCTCTATAATAAACACAGGCACTGCTTTTCTCTGTAATATAAACACAGGCACTGCTTTTCTCTGTAATAAACACAGGCACTGCTTTTCTCTATAATAAACACAGGCACTGCTTTTTTCTATAATAAACACAGGCACTGCTTTTCTCTGTAATATAAACACAGGCACTGCTTTTCTCTATAAATAAACACAGGCAATGCTTTTCTCTGTAATAAACACAGCACTGCTTTTCTCTATATATAAACACAGGCACTGCTTTTCTCTATAATAAACACAGGCACTGCTTTTCTCTATAATATAAACACAGGCACTGCTTTTCTCTATAATATAAACACAGGCACTGCTTTTCTCTATAATAAACACAGGCACTGCTTTTCTCTATAATAAACACAGGCACTGCTTTTCTCTGTAATATAAACACAGGCACTGCTTTTCTCTGTAATATAAACACAGGCACTGCTTTTCTCTATAATAAACACAGGCACTGCTTTTCTCTGTAATAAACACAGGCACTGCTTTTCTCTGTAATATAAACACAGGCACTGCTTTTCTCTGTAATATAAACACAGGCACTGCTTTTCTCTATAATAAACACAGGCACTGCTTTTCTCTGTAATAAACACAGGCACTGCTTTTCTCTATAATAAACACAGGCACTGCTTTTCTCTATAATAAACACAGGCACTGCTTTTCTCTGTAATATAAACACAGGCACTGCTTTTCTCTGTAATAAACACAGGCACTGCTTTTCTCTGTAATATAAACACAGGCACTGCTTTTCTCTGAAATAAACACAGGCACTGCTTTTCTCTATTATATAAACACAGGCACTGCTTTTCTCTATAATATAAACACAGGCACTGCTGTTCTCTATAATAAAACACAGGCACTGCTTTTCTCTGTAATAAAACACAGGCACTGCTTTTCCTCTGTAATAAACACAGGCACTGCTTTTCTCTATAATATAAACACAGGCACTGCTTTTCTCTGTAATATAACACAGGCACTGCTTTTCTTTGTTATATAAACACAGACACTGCTTTTCTCTATAATAAACACAGGCACTGCTTTTCTCTGTATATAAACACAGGCACTGCTTTTCTCTGTTATATAAACACAGGCACTGCTTTTCTCTATAATAAACACAGGCACTGCTTTGCTCTGTAATAAACACAGGCACTGCTTTACTCTATAATAAACACAGGCACTGCTTTTCTCTATAATAAACACAGGCACTGCTTTTCTCTATAATAAACACAGGCACTGCTTTTCTCTGTAATATAAACACAGGCACTGCTTTTCTCTAGTAATAAACACAGGCACTGCTTTTCTCGTAATATAAACACAGGCACTGCTTTTCTCTATAATATAACACAGGCACTGCTTTTCTCTGTAATATAAACACAGGCACTGCTTTTCTCTAATAAACACAGGCACTGCTTTTCTCTGTAATATAAACACAGGCACTGCTTTTCTCTGTAATAAACACAGCACTGCTTTTCTCTGAATATAAACACAGGGCACTGCTTTTCTCTGTAATAAACACAGGCACTGCTTTTCTCTGTAATATAAACACAGGCACTGCTTTTCTCTATAATAAACACAGGCACTGCTTTTCTCTGTAATATAAACACAGGCACTGCTTTTCTCTGTTATATAAACACAGGCACTGCTTTTCTCTGTAATTTAAACACAGGCACTGCTTTTCTCTGTTATATAAACACAGGCACTGCTTTCTCTGTATATAAACACAGGCACTGCTTTTCTCTATAATTAAACACAGGCACTGCTTTTCTCTGTAATATAAACACAGGCACTGCTTTTCTCTGTAATAAAACACAGGCACTGCTTTCTCTATAATATAACACAGGCACTGCTTTTCTCTAATATAAACACAGGCACTGCTTTTCTCTATAATAAACACAGGCACTGCTTTTCTCTGTAATAAACACAGGCACTGCTTTTCTCTATAATAAACACAGGCACTGCTTTTCTCTGTAATATAAACACAGGCACTGCTTTTCTCTATAATAAACACAGGCACTGCTTTTCTCTGTAATATAAACACAGGCACTGCTTTTCTCTATATTAAACACAGGCACTGCTTTTCTCTATAATAAACACAGGCACTGCTTTTCTCTGTAATATAAACACAGGCACTGCTTTTCTCTATAATATAAACACAGGCACTGCTTTTCTCTATAATAAACACAGGCACTGCTTTTCTCTATAATATAAACACAGGCACTGCTTTTCTCTGTAATATAAACACAGGCACTGCTTTTCTCTTTTATATAAACACAGGCACTGCTTTTCTCTTATATAAACACAGGCACTGCTTTTCTCTATAATAAACACAGGCACTGCTTTTCTCTGTATATAAACACAGGCACTGCTTTTCTCTGTAATAAACACAGGCACTGCTTTTCTCTGTAATAAACACAGGCACTGCTTTTCTCTATAATATAAACACAGGCACTGCTTTTCTCTATAATAAACACAGGCACTGCTTTTCTCTATAATAAACACAGGCACTGCTTTTCTCTGTAATAAACACAGGCACTGCTTTTCTCTGTAATATAAACACAGGCACTGCTTTTCTCTGTAATATAAACACAGGCACTGCTTTTCTCTATAATAAACACAGGCACTGCTTTTCTCTGTAATATAAACACAGGCATTGCTTTTCTCTGTAATAAAAACAGGCACTGCTTTTCTCTGTAATATAAACACAGGCACTGCTTTTCTCTGTAATAAACACAGGCACTGCTTTTCTCTATAATAAACACAGGCACTGCTTTTCTCTATAATAAACACAGGCACTGCTTTTCTCTGTAATAAACACAGGCACTGCTTTTCTCTATAATATAAACACAGGCACTGCTTTTCTCTGTAATAAACACAGGCACTGCTTTTCTCTGTAATAAAAATAGGCACTGCTTTTCTCTGTAATAAAACACAGGCACTGCTTTTCTCTATAATAAACACAGGCACTGCTTTTCTCTGTAATATAAACACAGGCACTGCTTTTCTCTGTAATAAACACAGGCACTGCTTTTCTCTATAATATAAACACAGGCACTGCTTTTCTCTATAATATAAACACAGGCACTGCTTTTCTCTGTAATATAAACACAGGCACTGCTTTTCTCTATAATAAACACAGGCACTGCTTTTCTCTATAATAAACACAGGCACTGCTTTTCTCTATAATAAACAGAGGCACTGCTTTTCTCTATAATATAAACACAGGCACTGCTTTTCTCTATAATATAAACACAGGCACTGCTTTTCTCTGTAATAAACACAAGCACTGCTTTGCTCTATAATATAAACACAGGCACTGCTTTTCTCTATAATATAAACACAGGCACTGCTTTTCTCTATAATACAAACACAGGCACTGCTTTTCTCTGTTATATAAACACAGGCACTGCTTTTCTCTATAATAAAAACACAGGCACTGCTTTTCTCTATAATATAAACAAAGGCACTGCTTTTATCTATAATATAACACAGGCACTGCTTTTCTCTATAATAAAACACAGGCACTGCTTTTCTCTGTATATAAACACAGGCACTGCTTTTCTCTGTAATAAACACAGGCACTGCTTTTCTCTATAATAAACACAGGCACTGCTTTTCTCTGTAATAAACACAGGCACTGCTTTTCTCTGTAATAAACACAGGCACTGCTTTTCTCTATAATATAACACAGGCACTGCTTTTCTCTATAATAAACACAGGCACTGCTTTTCTCTGTAATAAAAACACAGGCACTGCTTTTCTCTGTAATATAAACACAGGCACTGCTTTTCTCTATAATATAAACACAGGCACTGCTTTTCTCTGTAATATAAACACAGGCACTGCTTTTCTCTGTAATAAAAACACAGGCACTGCTTTTCTCTGTAATAAACACAGGCACTGCTTTTCTCTGTAATAAAAACAGGCACTGCTTTTCTCTGTAATAAACACACAGGCACTGCTTTTCTCTGTAATAAAACACAGGCACTGCTTTTCTCTAAATAAACACAGGCACTGCTTTTCTCTATAATATAAACACAGGCACTGCTTTTCTCTATAATATAAACACAGGCACTGCTTTTCTCTGTAATATAAACACAGGCACTGCTTTTCTCTGTAATATAAACACAGGCACTGCTTTTCTCTATAATAAACACAGGCACTGCTTTTCTCTGTAATATAAACACAGGCACTGCTTTTCTCTATAATAAACACAGGCACTGCTTTTCTCTATAATATAAACACAGGCACTGCTTTTCTCTGTAATAAACACAGGCACTGCTTTTCTCTATAATAAAAACACAGGCACTGCTTTTCTCTGTAATAAACACAGGCACTGCTTTGCTCTGTAATAAACACAGGCACTGCTTTACTCTATAATAAACACAGGCACTGCTTTTCTCTATAATAAACACAGGCACTGCTTTTCTCTATAATATAAACACAGGCACTGCTTTTCTCTGTAATATAAACACAGGCACTGCTTTTCTCTGTAATAAACACAGGCACTGCTTTTCTCTATAATAAACACAGGCACTGCTTTTCTCTATAATAAACACAGGCACTGCTTTTCTCTGTAATATAAACACAGGCACTGCTTTTCTCTATAATATAAACACAGGCACTGCTTTTCTCTAAAATAAACACAGGCACTGCTTTTCTCTGTAATAAACACAGGCACTGCTTTTCTCTATAATATAAACACAGGCACTGCTTTTCTCTGTAATAAACACAGGCACTGCTTTTCTCTATAATAAACACAGGCACTGCTTTTCTCTATAATATTATAACACAGGCACTGCTTTTCTCTATAATAAACACAGGCACTGCTTTTCTCTATAATAAATACAGACACTGCTTTTCTCTATAATAAATACAGACACTGCTTTTCTCTATAATAAACACAGGCACTGCTTTTCTCTTTAATATAAACACAGGCATGTCTTTTCTCTGTAATATAAACACAGGCACTGCTTTTCTCTGTAATATAAACACAGGCACTGCTTTTCTCTATAATATAAACACAGGCACTGCTTTTCTCTGTAATATAAACACAGGCACTGCTTTTCTCTATAATAAACACAGGCACTGCTTTTCTCTATAATAAACACAGGCACTGCTTTTCTCTGTAATATAAACACAGGCACTGCTTTTCTCTGTAATATAAACACAGGCACTGCTTTTCTCTATAATATAACACAGGCACTGCTTTTCTCTATAATAAACACACAGGCACTGCTTTTCTCTGTAATATAACACAGGCACTGCTTTTCTCTGTAATAAACACAGGCACTGCTTTTCTCTGTAATAAACACAGGCACTGCTTTTCTCTGTAATATAAACACAGGCACTGCTTTTCTCTGTAATAAAACACAGGCACTGCTTTTCTCTGTAATAAAACACAGGCACTGCTTTTCTCTATAATAAACACAGGCACTGCTTTTCTCTGTAATATAAACACAGGCACTGCTTTTCTCTATAATAAACACAGGCACTGCTTTTCTCTATAATATAAACACAGGCACTGCTTTTCTCTATAATAAACACAGGCACTGCTTTTCTCTGTAAATAAACACAGGCACTGCGTTTCTCTGTAATAAACACAGGCACTGCTTTTCTCTATAATAAACACAGGCACTGCTTTTCTCTATAATATAAACACAGGCACTGCTTTTCTCTATAATATAAACACAGGCACTGCTTTTCTCTATAATAAACACAGGCACTGCTTTTCTCTATAATAAACACAGGCACTGCTTTTCTCTGTAATATAAACACAGGCACTGCTTTTCTCTGTAATATAAACACAGGCACTGCTTTTCTCTATAATATAAACACAGGCACTGCTTTTCTCTATAATAAACACAGGCACTGCTTTTCTCTATAATATAAACACAGGCACTGCTTTTCTCTGTAATAAAACACAGGCACTGCTTTTCTCTGTAATATAAACACAGGCACTGCTTTTCTCTGTAATAAACACAGGCACTGCTTTTCTCTATAATAAACACAGGCACTGCTTTTCTCTTAATATAAACACAGGCACTGCTTTTCTCTATAATATAACACAGGCACTGCTTTTCTCTATAATATAAACACAGGCACTGCTTTTCTCTATAATAAACACAGGCACTGCTTTTCTCTATAATAAAAACACAGGCACTGCTTTTCTCTATAATAAACACAGGCACTGCTTTTCTCTATAATAAACACAGGCACTGCTTTTCTCTGTAATATAAACACAGGCACTGCTTTTCTCTATAATAAACACAGGCACTGCTTTTCTCTATAATATAAACACAGGCACTGCTTTTCTCTATAATATAAACACAGGCACTGCTTTTCTCTATAATATAAACACAGGCACTGCTTTTCTCTGTAATATAAACACAGGCACTGCTTTTCTCTATAATAAACACAGGCACTGCTTTTCTCTGTAATAAAATAAAAGGCACTGCTTTTCTCTGTAATATAAACACAGGCACTGCTTTTCTCTGCAATATACACACAGGCACTGCTTTTCTCTATAATAAACACAGGCACTGCTTTTCTCTATAATAAAACACAGGCACTGCTTTTCTCTGTAATATAAACACAGGCACTGCTTTTCTCTATATATAAACACAGGCACTGCTTTTCTCTATAATAAAACACAGGCACTGCTTTTCTCTGTAATAAACACAGGCACTGCTTTTCTCTGTAATATAAACACAGGCACTGCTTTTCTCTATAAATAAACACAGGCACTGCTTTTCTCTGTAATAAAAACACAGGCACTGCTTTTCTCTGTAATAAACACAGGCACTGCTTTTCTCTAATATAAACACAGGCACTGCTTTTCTCTGTAATAAACACAGGCACTGCTTTTCTCTATATAAACACAGGCACTGCTTTTCTCTATAATAAACACAGGCACTGCTTTTCTCTGTAATATAAACACAGGCACTGCTTTTCTCTATAATAAACACAGGCACTGCTTTTCTCTGTAATATAAACACAGGCACTGCTTTTCTCTGTAATAAACACAGGCACTGCTTTTCTGTATAATAAACACAGGCACTGCTTTCTCTGTAATATAAACACAGGCACTGCTTTTCTCTGTAATATAAACACAGGCACTGCTTTTCTCTATAATAAACACAGGCACTGCTTTTCTCTATAATATAACACAGGCACTGCTTTTCTCTGTAATAAACACAGGCACTGCTTTTCTCTGTAATATAAACACAGGCACTGCTTTTCTCTGTAATAAACACAGGCACTGCTTTTCTATGTAATATAAACACAGGCACTGCTTTTCTCTGTAATAAACACAGGCACTGCTTTTCTCTGTAATATAAACACAGGCACTGCTTTTCTCTGTAATAAACACAGGCACTGCTTTTCTCTGTAATATAAACACAGGCACTGCTTTTCTCTATAATATAAACAGAGGCACTGCTTTTCTCAGTAATATAAACACAGGCACTGCTTTTCTCTGTAATAAACACAGGCACTGCTTTTCTCTGTATATAAACACAGCACTGCTTTTCTCTATAATAAACACAGGCACTGCTTTTCTCTATAATAAACACAGGCACTGCTTTTCTCTATAATAAACACAGCACTGCTTTTCTCTATAATATAAACACAGGCACTGCTTTTCTCTATAATAAACACTGGCACTGCTTTTCTCTATAATATAACACAGGCACTGCTTTTCTCTATAATAAACACAGGCACTGCTTTTCTCTGTAATATAAACACAGGCACTGCTTTTCTCTATAATAAACACAGGCACTGCTTTTCTCTGTAATAAACACAGGCACTGCTTTTCTCTGTATATAAACACAGGCACTGCTTTTCTCTGTAATATAAACACAGGCACTGCTTTTCTCTATAATATAAACACAGGCACTGCTTTTCTCTATATTATAAACACAGGCACTGCTTTTCTCTATAATAAACACAGGTACTGCTTTACTCTAAAATAAACACAGGCACTGCTTTTCTCTGTAATATAAACACAGGAACTGATTTTCTCTATAATATAAACACAGGCACTGCTTTCTCTGTAATAAACACAGGCACTGCTTTCTCTATAATATAAACACAGGCAATTCTTTTAACTATAATAAACACAGGCACTGCTTTTCTCTGTAATATAAACACAGGCACTGCTTTTCTCTATAATAAACACAGGCACTGCTTTTCTCTGTAATATAAACACAGGCACTGCTTTTCTCTATAATATAAACACAGGCACTGCTTTTCTCTATAATAAACACAGGCACTGCTTTTCTCTATAATAAACACAGGCACTGCTTTTCTCTATAATAAACACAGGCACTGCTTTTCTCTGTAATATAAACACAGGCACTGCTTTTCTCTGTAATAAACACAGGCACTGCTTTTCTCTATAATATAAACACAGGCACTGCTTTTCTCTGTAATATAACACAGGCACTGCTTTTCTCTATAATAAACACAGGCACTGCTTTTCTCGTATATAAACACAGGCACTGCTTTTCTCTATAATATAACACAGGCACTGCTTTTCTCTTAATAAACACAGGCACTGCTTTTCTCTATAATAAACACAGGCACTGCTTTTCTCTGTAATATAAACACAGGCACTGCTTTTCTCTATAATTAACACAGGCACTGCTTTTCTCTGTAATAAACACAGGCACTGCTTTTCTCTGAATATAAACACAGGCACTGCTTTTCTCTATAAATAAACACAGGCACTGCTTTTCTCTTTAATATAACACAGGCACTGCTTTTCTCTGTATATAAACACAGGCACTGCTTTTCTCTATAATAAACACAGGCACTGCTTTTCTCTGTAATAAACACAGGCACTGCTTTTCTCTGTAATATAAACACAGGCACTGCTTTTCTCTGTATATAAACACAGGCACTGATTTTCTCTGTAATATACACAGGCACTGCTTTTCTCTGTAATAAACACAGGCACTGCTTTTCTCTGTATATAAACACAGGCACTGCTTTTCTCTGTAATAGAACACAGGCACTGCTTTTCTCGTAATACAAACACAGGCACTGCTTATCTCTATAATAAACACAGGCACTGCGTTTCTCTGTAATATAAACACAGGCACTGCTTTCTCTATAATAAACACAGGCACTGCTTTACTCTATAATAAACACAGGCACTGCTTTTCTCTGTAATATAAACACAGGAACTGATTTTCTCTATAATATAAACACAGGCACTGCTTTTCTCTATAATAAACACAGGCACTGCTTTTCTCTATATTAAACACAGGCACTGCTTTTCTCTGTAATATAAACACAGGCACTGCTTTTCTCTATATTAAACACAGGCACTGCTTTTCTCTGTAATATAAACACAGGCACTGCTTTTCTCTGTATATAAACACAGGCACTGCTTTTCTCTATAATATAAACACAGGCACTGCTTTTCTCTGTAAATAAACACAGGCACTGCTTTTCTCTGTAATATAAACACAGGCACTGCTTTTCTCTGTAATATAAACACAGGCACTGCTTTCTCTATAATAAACACAGGCACTGCTTTTCTCTGTATATAAACACAGGCACTGCTTTTCTCTGTAATATAAACACATCACTACTTTTCTCTATAATATAAACACAGGCACTGCTTTTCCTCTATATATAAACACAGGCACTTGCTTTTCTCTATAATAAACACAGCCTGCTTTATCCTCTATAATAAACACAGGCACTGCTTTTCTCTATAATAAACACAGGCACTGCTTTTCTCTATAATATAATCACAGGCACTGCTTTTCTATAAATATACACAGGCACTTGCTTTTCTCTTAATAAACACAGGCACTGCTTTTCTCTTAATAAACACAGGCACTGCTTTTCTCTGTAATATAAACACAGGCCACTGCTTTTCTCTGTATATAAACACAGGCACTGCTTTTCTCTGTAATAAACACAGGCACTGCTTTCTCTATAATATAAACACAGGCACTGCTTTCTCTATAATATAAACACAGGCACTGCTTTTCTCTTTAATAAAAACACAGGCACTGCTTTTCTCTATAATATAAACACAGGCACTGCTTTTCTCTGTAATAAAAAACACAGGCACTGCTTTTCTCTATAATAAACACAGGCACTGCTTTTCTCTATAATAAACACAGGCACTGCTTTTCTCTGTTATATAAACACAGGCACTGCTTTTCTCTATAATATAAACAGAGGCACTGCTTTTCTCTATAAAAAACACAGGCACTGCTTTTCTCTATAATAAACACAGGCACTGCTTTTCTCTGTAATATAAACACAGGCACTGCTTTTCTCTGTAATAAACACAGGCACTGCTTTTCTCTGTAATAAACACAGGCACTGCTTTTCTCTGTAATAAACACAGGCACTGCTTTTCTCTGTAATATAAACACAGGCACTGCTTTTCTCTGTAATATAAACACAGGCACTGCTTTTCTCTATAATAAACACAGGCACTGCTTTTCTCTGTAATATAAACACTGGCACTGCTTTTCTCTGTAATATAAACACAGGCTCTGCTTTTCTCTATAATATAAACACAGGCACTGCTTTTCTCTATATTATAAACACAGGCACTGCTTTTCTCTATAATAAACACAGGCACTGCTTTTCTCTATAATAAACACAGGCACTGCTTTTCTCTATAATAAACACAGGCACTGCTTTTCTCTATAATATAAACACAGGCACTGCTTTTCTCTATAAAAAACACAGGCACTGCTTTTCTCTATAATAAACACAGGCACTGCTTTTCTCTGTAATATAAACACAGGCACTGCTTTTCTCTATAATAAACACAGGCACTGCTTTTCTCTGTAATATAAACACAGGCACTGCTTTTCTCTGTAATAAACACAGGCACTGCTTTTCTCTGTAATAAACACAGGCACTGCTTTTCTCTGTAATATAAACACAGGCACTGCTTTTCTCTGTAATATAAACACAGGCACTGCTTTTCTCTGTAATATAAACACAGGCACTGCTTTTCTCTGTAATATAAACACAGGCACTGCTTTTCTCTATAATATAAACACAGGCACTGCTTTTCTCTGTAATATAAACACAGGCACTGCTTTTCTCTATAATAAACACAGGCACTGCTTTTCTCTGTAATATAACACAGGCACTACTTTTCTCTATAATATAAACACAGGCACTGCTTTTCTCTATAATAAACACATGCACTGCTTTTCTCTATAATAAACACAGGCACTGCTTTTCTCTGTAATAAACACAGGCACTGCTTTTCTCTGTAATATAACACAGGCACTGCTTTTCTCTATAATAAACAAAGGCATTGCTTTTCTCTGTAATAAAAACAGGCACTGCTTTTCTCTGTAATATAAACCAGGCACTGCTTTTCTCTATAATAAACACAGGCACTGCTTTTCTCTGTAATATAAAACAGGCACTGCTTTTCTCTATAATAAACACAGGCACTGCTTTTCTCTTAATATAAACACAGGCACTGCTTTTCTCTATAATAAACACAGGCACTGCTTTTCTCTGTAATATAATCACAGCACTGCTTTTCTCTGTAATAAACACAGGCACTGCTTTTCTCTATAATAAACACAGGCACTGCTTTTTCTCTGTAATATAAACACAGGCACTGCTTTTCACTGTAATATAAACACAGTCACTGCTTTTGTCTATAATATAAACACAGGCACTGCTTTTCTCTGTAATATAAACACAGGCACTGCTTTTCTCTATAATATAAACACAGGCACTGCTTTTCTCTATATATAAACACAGGCACTGCTTTTCTCTATAATATAAACACAGGCACTGCTTTTCTCTGTAATAAACACAGGCACTGCTTTTCTCTATAATAAACACAGGCACTGCTTTTCTCTGTAATATAAACACAGGCACTGCTTTTCTCTGTAATAAAACACAGGCACTGCTTTTCTCTATAATAAACACAGGCATGCTTTTCTCTATAATAAACAAAGGCACTGCTTTTCTCTATAATAAACACAGGCACTGCTTTTCTCTGTAATATAAATACAGGCCCTGCTTTTCTCTGTAATAAACACAGGCACTGCTTTTCTCTGTAATATAAACACAGGCATTGCTTTTCTCTGTAATATAAACACAGGCACTGCTTACATCTGTAATAAACACATGCACTGCTTTTTTCTGAAATATAAACACAGGCACTGCTTTTCTCTGTAATAACCACAGGCACTGCTTTGCTCTATAATAAACACAGGCACTGCTTTACTCTATAATAAACACAGGCACTGCTTTTCTCTATAATAAACACATGCACCGCTTTTCTCTATAATAAACACAGGCACTGCTTTTCTCTATAATAAACACAGGCACTGCTTTTCTCTGTAATATAATCACAGGCACTGCTTTTCTGTGTAATAAACACAGGCACTGCTTTTCTCTGTAATAGGAACACAGGTATTGCTTTTCTCTGTAATAAACATAGGCACTGCTTTTCTCTGTAATAAAAAAAAGGCACTGCTTTTCTCAGTAATAAACAAAGGCACTGCTTTTCTCTGTAATTTCAACACAGGCACTGCTTTTCTCTGTAATGAACACAGGGACATCTTTTCTCTGTAATAAACACAGGCACTGCTTTTCTCTATAATATAAACAGGCACTCTGCTTTCTCTGTAATATAAACACAGGCACTGCTTTTCTCTAGTATATAAACACAGGCACTGCTTTTCTCTATAATAAACACAGGCACTGCTTTTCTCTATAATAAACACAGGCACTGCTTTTCTCTGTAATAAACACAGCACTGCTTTTCTCTGTAATATAAACACAGGCACTGCTTTTCTCTATAATATAAACACAGGCACTGCTTTTCTCTATAATAAAACACAGGCACTGCGTTTCTCTATAATAAACACAGGCACTGCTTTTCTCTTAATAAACACAGGCACTTGCTTTTCTCTATAAATAAACACAGGCACTGCTTTCTCTATAATATACACTGTCATTGCTTTTCTCTGTAGATAAACACAGGCACTGCTTTTCTCTAATAATAAACACAGGCACTGCTTTTCTCTATAATAAACACAGGCACTGCTTTTCTCTATAATTAAACACAGGCACTGCTTTTCTCTATAATATAAACACAGGCACTGCTTTTCTCTATAATAAACACAGGCACTGCTTTTCTCTATAATAAACACAGGCACTGCTTTTCTCTGTAATATAAACACAGGCACTGCTTTTCTCTATAATAAACACAGGCACTGCTTTTCTCTATAATATAAACACAGGCACTGCTTTTCTCTTTAAAATAAACACAGGCACTGCTTTTCTCTATAATATAAACACAGGCACTGCTTTTCTCTGTAATATAAACACAGGCACTGCTTTTCTCTATAATAAACACAGGCACTGCTTTTCTCTTAATAAACACAGGCACTGCTTTTCTCTGAATTAAACACAGGCACTGCTTTTCTCTATAATATAAACACAGGCACTGCTATTCTCTGTAATATAAACACAGGCACTGCTTTTCTCTTTAATAAACACAGGCACTGCTTTTCTCTGTAATATAAACACAGGCACTGCTTTTCTCTATAATATAAACACAGGCAGTGCTTTTCTCTATAATAAACACAGGCACTGCTTTTCTCTGAATATAAACACAGGCACTGCTTTTCTCTATAATATAAACACTGGCACTGCTTTTCTCTATAATATAAACACAGGCACTGTTTTTCTGTAATATAAACACAGGCACTGCTTTTCTCTATAATATAAACACAGGCACTGCTTTTCTCTATAATAAACACAGGCACTGCTTTTCTCTGATAATAAACACAGGCACTGCTTTTCTCTGTAATAAACACAGGCACTGCTTTTCTCTATAATAAACACAGGCACTGCTTTTCTCTGAATATAAACACAGGCACTGCTTTTCTCTATAATATAAACACAGGCACTGCTTTTCTCTATAATAAACACAGGCACTGCTTTTCTCTATAATAAACACAGGCACTGCTTTTCTCTATAATAAACACAGGCACTGCTTTCTCTGATAATAAACACAGGCACTGCTTTTCTCTGTATATAAACACAGGCACTGCTTTTCTCTATAATAAACACAGGCACTGCTTTTCTCTGTATATAAACACAGGCACTGCTTTTCTCTGTAATATAAAAACAGGCACTGCTTTTCTTTGTAATATAAACACAGGCACTGCTTTTCTCTATAATATAACACAGGCACTGCTTTTATCTATAATAAACACAGGCACTGCTTTCCTCTATAATAAACACAGGCACTGCTTTTCTCTGTAATATAAACACAGGCACTGCTTTTCTCTATAATAAACACAGGCACTGCCTTTTCTCTATAATATAAACACAGGCACTGCTTTTCTCTGTAATAAACACAGGCACTGCTTTTCTCTGTAATATAACACAGGCACTGCTTTCTCTATAATAAACACAGGCACTGCTTTTCTCTTAATAAAACACAGGCACGTGCTTTTCTCTATAATATAAACACAGGCACTGCTTTTCTCTGTAATATAAACACAGGCACTGCTTTTCTCTATAATATAAACACAGGCACTGCTTTTCTCTATAATATAAACACAGGCACTGCTTTTCTCTATAATATAAACACAGGCACTGCTTTTCTCTATAATAAACACAGGCACTGCTTTTCTCTGTAATATAAACACAGGCACTGCTTTTCTCTATAATAAACACAGGCACTGCTTTTCTCTATAATAAACACAGGCACTGCTTTTCTCTGTAATATAAACACAGGCACTGCTTTTCTCTGTAATATAAACACAGGCACTGCTTTTCTCTGTAATAGAAACACAGAGACTGCTTTTCTCTGTATATAAACACAGGCACTGCTTTTCTCTATAATAAACACAGGCACTGCTTTTCTCTGTAATATAAACACAGGCACTGCTTTTCTCTGTAATAAAACACAGGCACTGCTTTTCTCTATAATAAACACAGGCACTGCTTTTCTCTGTAATATAAACACAGGCACTGCTTTTCTCTGTAATATAAACACAGGCACTGCTTTTCTCTAGTAATATAACACAGGCACTGCTTTTCTCTGTAATAAACACAGGAATTGCTTTTCTCTGTAATATAAACACAGGTACTGCTTTTCTCTGTAATAAACACAGGCACTGCTTTTCTCTGTAATATAAACACAGGCACTGCTTTTCTCTGTAATAAAACACAGGCCCTGCTTTTCTCTATATATAAACACAGGCACTGCTTTTCTCTTAATTAAACACAGGCACTGCTTTTCTCTATAATAAACACAGGCACTGCTTTTCTCTGTAATAAACACAGGCACTGCTTTTCTCTGTAATATAAACACAGGCACTGCTTTCTCTATAATAAACACAGGCACTGCTTTTCTCTATAATATAAACACAGGCACTGCTTTCTCTTACTATAAACACAGGCACTGCTTTTCTCTATAATATAAACACAGGCACTGCTTTTCTCTATAATATAAACACAGGCACTGCTTTCTCTGTATATAAACACAGGCACTGCTTTCTCTTATAATAAACACAGGCACTGCTTTTCTCTGTAATAAACACAGGCACTGCTTTTCTCTATAATATAAACACAGGCACTGCTTTTCTCTATAATATAAACACAGGCACTGCTTTTCTCTATAATAAACACAGGCACTGCTTTTCTCTATAATAAACACAGGCACTGCTTTTCTCTTTAATATAAACACAGGCATTGCTTTTCTCTGTAATATAAACACAGGCACTGCTTTTCTCTATAATAAACACAGCACTGCTTTTCTCTATAATAAAACACAGGCACTGCTTTTCTCTATAATATAACACAGGCACTGCTTTTCTCTGTAATAAACACAGGCACTGCTTTTCTCTGTAATATAAACACAGGCACTGCTTTTCTCTGTAATATAAACACAGGCACTGCTTTTCTCTATAATTATAAACACAGGCACTGCTTTTCTCTATATTATAAACAGAGGCACTGCTTTTCTCTATAATAAACACAGGCACTGCTTTACTCTATAATAAACACAGGCACTGCTTTTCTCTGTTATATAAACACAGGAACGTACTTTCTCTATAATATAAACACAGGCAGTGCTTTTCTCTATAATATAAACACAGGCACTGCTTTTCTCTATAATATAAACACAGGCACTGCTTTCTCTGTAATATAAACACAGGCACTGCTTTCTCTATAATAAACACATGGCACTGCTTTCTCTATAATAAACACAGGCACTGCTTTTCTCTGTAATAAAACACAGGCACTGCTTTTTCTTAATTATAAACACAGGCACTGCTTTTCTCTGATAATATAAACACAGGGCACTGCTTTTCTCTGTAATATAAACACAGGCACCGGCTTTTCTCTGTAATATAAACAACGGCACTGCTTTTCTCTGTAATAAACACAGGCACTGCTTTTCTCTATAGTAAACACAGGCACTGCTTTACTCTATAATAAAAACAGGCACTGCTTTTCTTTGTAATATAAACACAGCACTTACTTTCTCTGTATTATAAACACAGGCACTGCTTTTTCTCTATAATAAAACAGGCACTGCTTTTCTCTGTAATATAACACAGGCACTGCTTTTCTCTAAATAATAATAAACAGGCACTGCTTTTCTCTGTAATATAAACACAGGGGGAGTGCTCTAGGCACTGCTTTTCTGTGTAATAAACACAGGCACTGCTTTTCTCTGTAATAGAAACACAGGCATTGCTTTTCTCTGTAATAAAAATAGGCACTGCTTTTCTCTGTAATAAAAAAAAGGCACTGCTTTTCTCTGTAATAAACAAAGGCACTGCTTTTCTCTGTAATTTCAACACATCACTGCTTTCTCTGTAAAAACACAGGCACTGCTTTTCTCTGTAATATAAAACACAGCACTGCTTTTCTCTATAATAAAAACAGGCACTGCTATTCTCTGTAATAAAAACACAGGCACTGCTTTTCTCTGTAATATAAACACAGGCACTGCTTTTCTCTATAATAAACACAGGCACTGCTTTTCTCTATAATAAACACAGGCACTGCTTTTCTCTGTAATATAAACACAGGCACTGCTTTTCTCTATAATATAAACACAGGCACTGCTTTTCTCTGTAATATAAACACAGGCACTGCTTTTCTCTGTAATATAAACACAGGCACTGCTTTTCTCTGTAATAAACACAGGCACTGCTTTTCTCTGTAATATAAACACAGGCACTGCTTTTCTCTTAATAAACACAGGCACTGCTTTTCTCTGTATATAAACACAGGCACTGCTTTTCTCTTAATATAAACACAGGCACTGCTTTTCTCTGTATATAAACACAGGCACTGCTTTTCTCTATAATATAAACACAGGCACTGCTTTTCTCTATAATATAAACACAGGTACTGCTTTTCTTTATAATATAAACACAGGCGCTGCTTTTCCCTGTAATAAACACAGGCACTGCTTTTCTCTAGTAAATAAACACAGGCACTGCTTTTCTCTATAATATAAACACAGGCACTGCTTTTCTCTGTATATAAACACAGGCACTGTTTTTCTCTGTAATATAAACACAGGCACTGCTTTTCTCTGTAATATAAACACAGGAAAGGCTTTGCTCTGTAATAAACACAGGCACTGCTTTACTCTATAATAAACACAGGCACTGCTTTTCTCTATAATATAAACACAGGCACTGCTTTTCTCTATATTATAAACACAGGCACTGCTTTTCTCTATAATAAACACAGGCACTGCTTTACTCTATAATAAACACAGGCACTGCTTTTCTCTGTAATATAAACACAGGCACTGCTTTTCTTTATAATAAGCACAGGCACTGCTTTTCTCTGTAATATAAACACAGGCACTGCTTACATCTGTAATAAACACATGCACCGCTTTTTTTCTGAAATATAAACACAGGCACTGCTTTTCTCTGTAATAAACACAGCACTGCTTTTCTCTGTAATATAAACACAGCACTGCTTTTCTCTGTAATAAAACACAGGCACTGCTTTTCTCTTAATATAAACACAGGCACTGCTTTTCTCTGTAATAAACACAGGCACTGCTTTTTCTCTATAATAAACACAGGCACTGCTTTTCTCTGTAATAAACACAGGCACTGCTTTTCTCTATAATAAACACAGGCACTGCTTTTCTCTGTATAATAAACACAGGTACTGCTTTACTCTACAATAAACACAGGCACTGCTTTTCTCTATAATATAAACACAGGCACTGCTTTTCTCTATAATATAAACACAGGCACTGCTTTTCTCTGTAATATAAACACAGGCACTGCTTTTCTCTATAATATAAACACAGGCACTGCTTTTCTCTGTAGATAAACACAGGCACTGCTTTTCTCTGATATATAAAACACAGGCACTGCTTTTCTCTTGTAAGAACACAGGCACTTCTTTTCTCTATAATAAACACAGCACTGCTATTTCTCAATAAAAAAACACAGGCACTCTGCAATTTCTCTGAATATAAACACAGGCACTGCTTTTCTCTGTAATATAAACACGAGGGCACTGCTTTTCTCTGAAATAAACACAGGCACTGCTTTTCTCTAAGATAAACACAGGCACTGCTTTTCTCATTAATAAACACAGGCACTGCTTTCTCTGAAATATAAACACAGGCCACTGCTTTTCTCTATAATAAAAACACAGGCAAGCTTTTTCTCTAATATAAACCAGGCACTGCTTTCTCTGCAATATAAACACAGGCACTGCTTTTCACTGTATAAAAATACACGGCACTGCTTTTCTCTATAATAAACACAGGCACTGTGCTTTTCTCTATAAGTAACAACCGGCACGCTTTTCTCTGTAATATAAACACAGGCACTGCTTTTCTCTATAATATAAACACAGGCATGCCTTTTCCTCATAAAATCACAGGCACTGCTTTTCTCTATAATAAACACGGCACTGCTTTTCTCTATAATAAAACACAGGCACTGCTTTTCTCTATAATAAACACAGGCACTGCTTTTCTCTATAATAAACACAGGCACTGCTTTTCTCTGTAATAAACACAGGCACTGCTTTTCTCTATATATAAACACAGGCACTGCTTTTCTCTATAA